>NW_027478657.1:502769-756218 GCF_051014685.1 Ptiloglossa arizonensis
TAGGTTACACGTTATACGTTATACGTTATACGTTATAAGTTATACGTTATACGTTATACGTTATACGTTATACGTTATACGTTATACGTTATACGTTATACGTTATACGTTATACGTTATACGTTATACGTTATACGTTATACGTTACACGTTATACGTTATACGTTATACGTTCTACGTTCTACGTTATACGTTATACGTTATACGTTAAACGTTATACGTTATACGTTATACGTTATACGTTATACGCAATACGTTATACGTTGTACGTTATGCGTTATACGTTATGCGTTATACGTTATACGTTATACGTTATACGTTATACGTTATACGTTAAACGTTATACGTTATACGTTATACGTTATACGTTATACGCAATACGTTATACGTTGTACGTTATGCGTTATACGTTATGCGTTATACGTTATACGTTATACGTTATACGTTATACGTTATACGTTATACGTTATACGTTATACGTTCTACGTTCTACGTTATACGTTGTACGTTATACGTTGTACGTTATACGTTATACGTTATACGTTATACGTTATACGTTATACGTTATACGTTATACGTTATACGTTGTACGTTATACGTTATACGTTATACGTTATACGTTATACATTACTCGTTATACGTAATATGAAATACGTTTCACGTTATAAGTTATACGTTATACGTTATACATTATACGTTATACGTTATACGTTATACGTTGTACGTTATACGTTGTACGTTATACGTTGTACGTTATACGATATACGTTATACGTTATACGTTATACGTTATACGTTAAACGTTATACGTTATACGTTATACGTCATACGTTATACGTTATACGTTATACGTTATACGTTATACGTTATACGTTATACGTTATACGTTATACGTTATACGATATACGTTATACGTTATTCGTTATACGTTATACGTTATTCGTTGTACGTTATACGTTATACGTTATACGTTATACGTTATACGTTATACGTTACTCGTTATACGTAATATGAAATACGTTTCACGTTATAAGTTATACGTTATACGTTATACATTATACGTTATACGTTATACGTTTACGTTATACGTTATACGTTATACGTTATACGCTATACGTTATACGTTGTACGTTATACGTTCTACGTTATACGTTATACGTTATACGTTATACGTTATACGTTATACGTTATACGTTATTCGTTATACGTTATACGTTAAACGTTATACGTTATACGTTATACGTTATACGTTATACGTTATACGTTACACGTTATACGTTATACGTTATACGTTATACGATATACGTTATACGTTATACGTTGTACGTTATACGTTATACGTTATACGTTATACGTTATACGTTATACGTTAAACGTTATACGTTATACGTTATACGTTATACGTTATACGCAATACGTTATACGTTGTACGTTATGCGTTATACGTTATGCGTTATACGTTATACGTTATACGTTATACGTTATACGTTATACGTTATACGTTATACGTTATACGTTCTACGTTCTACGTTATACGTTGTACGTTATACGTTGTACGTTATACGTTATACGTTATACGTTATACGTTATACGTTATACGTTATACGTTATACGTTATACGTTGTACGTTATACGTTATACGTTATACGTTATACGTTATACGTTACTCGTTATACGTAATATGAAATACGTTTCACGTTATAAGTTATACGTTATACGTTATACATTATACGTTATACGTTATACGTTATACGTTGTACGTTATACGTTGTACGTTATACGTTGTACGTTATACGATATACGTTATACGTTATACGTTATACGTTATACGTAAAACGTTATACGTTATACGTTATACGTTATACGTTATACGTTATACGTTATACGTTATACGTTATACGTTATACGTTAGACGTTATAGGTTATACGTAATACGTAATGCGTTATACGTTATACGTTATAGGTTACACGTTATACGTTATACGTTATACGTTATAAGTTATACGTTATACGTTATACGTTATACGTTATACGTTATACGTTGTACGTTATACGTTGTACGTTATACGTTATACGTTATACGTTATACGTTATACGTTGTACGTTATACGTTATACGTTATACGTTATACGTTATACGTTATACGTTATACGTTATACGTTATACGTTATACATTATACGTTATACGTTATACGTTATACGTTCTACGTTATACGTTGTACGTTATACGTTGTACGTTATACGTTATACGTTATACGTTATACGTTATACGTTATACGTTAAACGTTATACGTTATACGTTATACGTTATACGTTATACGTTATACGTTATACGTTATACGTTATACGTTATACGATATACGTTATACGTTATTCGTTATACGTTATACGTTATTCGTTGTACGTTATACGTTATACGTTATACGTTATACGTTATACGTTATACGTTACTCGTTATACGTAATATGAAATACGTTTCACGTTATAAGTTATACGTTATACGTTATACATTATACGTTATACGTTATACGTTTACGTTATACGTTATACGTTATACGTTATACGTTATACGCTATACGTTATACGTTGTACGTTATACGTTATACGTTATACGTTATACGTTATACGTTATACGTTATACGTTATACGTTATACATTATACGTTATACGTTATACGTTATACGTTATACGTTCTACGTTATACGTTGTACGTTATACGTTGTACGTTATACGTTATACGTTATACGTTATACGTTATACGTTATACGTTAAACGTTATACGTTATACGTTATACGTTATACGTTATACGTTATACGTTATACGTTATACGTTATACGTTATACGTTATACGCTATACGTTATACGTTATACGTTATACGTTATACGTTATACGTTATGCGTTATACGCTATACGTTATGCGTTATAGGTCATACCTTATACGTGATACGTCATACGTTATACGTTATACGTTATACGTTATTCGTTATACGTTATACGTTATACGTTATACGTAATACGTTATACGTTATACGTTATACGTTAAACGTTATACGTTATACGTTATACGTTATACGTTATACGCTATACGTTATACGTTGTACGTTATGCGTTATACGTTATGCGTTATACGTTATACGTTATACGTTATACGTTATACGTTATACGTTATACGTTATACGTTATACGTTATACGTTATACGTTATACGTTATACGTTATACGTTATTCGTTATACGTTATACGTTATACGTTATACGTTATACGTTATACGTTTTACGTTATACGTTATGCGTTATACGTTATACGTTATACGTTATACGTTATACGTTATACGTTATACGTTATTCGTTGTACGTTTTACGTTATACGTTATACGTTATACGTTATACGTTATACGTTACTCGTTATACGTAATATGAAATACGTTATACGTTATTCGTTGTACGTTATACGTTATACGTTATACGTTATACGTTATACGTTATACGTTATACGTTACTCGTTATACGTAATATGAAATACGTTTCACGTTATAAGTTATACGTTATACGTTATACGTTATACGTTATACGTTATACGTTATACGTTATACGGTATACGTTATGCGTTATACGTTATACGTTATACGTTATACGTTATACATTATACGTTTTACGTTATACGTTATAAGTTACACGATATACATTATACGTTATACGTTATACGTTATACGTTATACGTTATACGTTATACGTTATACGTTATACGTTATACGTTATACGTTATACGTTATGCGTTATACGCTATACGTTATGCGTTATAGGTCATACCTTATACGTGATACGTTATACGTTATACGTTATGCGTTATACGTTATACGTTATACGTTATACGTTATACGTTATACGTTATACGTTATACGTTATACGTTATACGTTATACGTTACTCGTTATACGTAATATGTAATACGTTTTACGTTATAAGTTATACGTTATACGTTATACGTTATACGTTATACGTTATACGTTATACGTTATACGTTATACGTTATACGTTATACGTTATACGTTATACGGTATACGTTATGCGTTATACGTTATACGTTATACGTTATACGTTATACGTTATACGTTTTACGTTATACGTTATACGTTATACGATATACGTTATACGTTATACGTTATGCGTTATAGGATATACGTTATACGTTATACGTTATACGTTATACGTTACCCGTTATACGTAATATGTAATACGTTTCACGTTATAAGTTATACGTTATACGTTATACGTTATACGTTATACGTTATACGTTATACGTTATACGGTATACGTTATGCGTTATACGTTATACGTTATACGTTATACGTTATACATTATACGTTTTACGTTATACGTTATAAGTTACACGATATACATTATACGTTATACGTTATACGTTATACGTTATACGTTATACGTTATGCGTTATACGTTATACGTTATACGTTATACGTTATACGTTATACGTTATACGTTATACGTTATACGTTATACGTTATACGTTATACGTTATACGTTATACGTTATACGTTATACGTTATGCGTTATACGCTATACGTTATGCGTTATAGGTCATACCTTATACGTGATACGTCATACGTTATACGTTATGCGTTATACGTTATACGTTATACGTTATACGTTATACGTTATACGTTATACGTTATACGTTATACGTTATACGTTATACGTTACCCGTTATACGTAATATGTAATACGTTTTACGTTATAAGTTATACGTTATACGTTATACGTTATACGTTATACGTTATACGTTATACGTTATACGTTATACGTTATACGTTATACGTTATACGTTATACGTTATACGGTATACGTTATGCGTTATACGTTATACGTTATACATTATACGTTATACGTTATACGTTTTACGTTATACGTTATACGTTATACGATATACGTTATACGTTATACGTTATGCGTTTTAGGATATACGTTATACGTTATACGTTATACGTTATACGTTATACGTTATACGTTATACGTTATACGTTATACGTTGTACGTTATACGTTATACGTTATACGTTATACGTTATACGATATACGTTATACGTTATACGTTATACGTTATACGTTATACGTTATACGTTATACGTTATACGTTATACGTTATACGTTATACGTTATACGTTGTACGTTATACGTTATACATTATACGTTATACGTTATACGTTATACGTTATACGTTACTCGTTATACGTAATATGAAATACGTTTCACGTTATAAGTTATACGTTATACGTTATACGTTATACGTTATACGTTATACGTTATACGTTATACGGTATACGTTATGCGTTATACGTTATACGTTATACGTTATACGTTATACGTTATACATCATACGTTTTACGTTATACGTTATAAGTTACACGATATACATTATACGTTATACGTTATACGTTATACGTTATACGTTATACGTTATACGTTATACGTTATACGTTACTCGTTATACGTAATATGTAATACGTTTTACGATATAAGTTATACGTTATACGTTATACGTTATACGTTATACGTTATACGTTATACGTTATACGTTATACGTTATACGTTATACGTTATACGTTATACGTTATACGTTATACGTTATACGGTATACGTTATGCGTTATACGTTATACGTTATACGTTATACGTTATACGTTATACGTTTTACGTTATACGTTATACGTTATACGATATACGTTATACGTTATACGTTATGCGTTATAGGATATACGTTATACGTTATACGTTATACGTTATACGTTATACGTTATACGTTATACGTTATACGTTATACGTTATTCGTTATACGTTGTACGTTATACGTTATACGTTATACGTTATACGTTATACGATATACGTTGTACGTTATACGTTATACGTTATACGTTATACGTTATACGTTATACGTTATACGTTATACGTTATACGTTATACGTTATACGTTATACGTTATACGTTATACGTTATACGTTATACGTTATACGTTATACGTTATACGTTATACGTTGTACGTTATTCGTTGTACGTTATACGTTATACGTTATACGTTATACGTTATACGTTACTCGTTATACGTAATATGAAATACGTTTCACGTTATAAGTTATACGTTATACGTTATACGTTATACGTTATACGTTATACGTTATACGTTATACGTTATACGGTATACGTTATGCGTTATACGTTATACGTTATACGTTATACGTTATACGTTATACGTTATACGGTATACGTTATGCGTTATACGTTATACGTTATACGTTATACGTTATACGTTATACGTTATACGTTAAACGTTATACGTTATACGTTATACGTTATACGATATACGTTGTACGTTATACGTTGTACGTTATACGTTATACGTTATACGTTATACGTTATACGTTATACGTTATACGTTATACGTTATACGTTATACGTTATACGTTATACGTTAGACGTTATACGTTATACGTTATACGTTATACGTTATACGTTGTACGTTATACGTTGTACGTTATACGTTATACGTTAGACGTTATACGTTATACGTTATACGTTAAACGTTATACGTTATACGTTATACGTTATACGTTATACGCTATACGTTATACGTTGTACGTTATGCGTTATACGTTATGCGTTATACGTTATACGTTATACGTTATTCGTTATACGTTGTACGTTATACGTTATACGTTATACGTTATACGTTATACGTTATACGTTATACGTTATACGTTATACGTTATACGTTATACGTTATACGTTATACGTTATACGATATACGTTATACGTTATACGTTATACGTTATACGTTATACGTTATACGTTATACGTTATACGTTATTCGTTATACGTTATACGTTATACGTTATACGTTATACGTTATACGTTTTACGTTATACGTTATGCGTTATACGTTATACATTATACGTTATACGTTATACGTTATACGTTATACGTTATACGTTATACGTTACTCGTTATACGTAATATGAAATACGTTTCACGTTATAAGTTATACGTTATACGTTATTCGTTATACGTTATACGTTATACGTTATACGTTATACGTTATACGTTATACGGTATACGTTATGCGTTATACGTTATACGTTATACGTTATACGTTAGACATTATACGTTTTACGTTATACGCTATAAGTTACGCGATATACATTATACGTTATACGTTGTACGTTATGCGTTATACGTTATGCGTTATACGTTATACGTTATACGTTAAACGTTGTACGTTATACGTTATACGATATACGTTATACGTTATACGTTGTACGTTATACGTTATACGTTATACGTTCTACGTTATACGTTTTACGTTATACGTTATGCGTTATACGTTATACATTATACGTTATACGTTATACGTTATACGTTATACGTTATTCGTTGTACGTTATACGTTATACGTTATACGTTATACGTTATACGTTAAACGTTATACGTTATACGTTATACGTTATACGTTATACGCTATACGTTATACGTTGTACGTTATGCGTTATACGTTATGCGTTATACGTTATACGTTATACGTTATTCGTTATACGTTGTACGTTATACGTTATACGTTATACGTTATACGTTATACGTTATACGTTATACGTTATACGTTATACGTTATACGTTATACGTTATACGTTATACGTTATACGATATACGTTATACGTTATACGGTATACGTTATGCGTTATACGTTATACGTTATACGTTATACGTTATACATCATACGTTTTACGTTATACGCTATAAGTTACGCGATATACATTATACGTTATACGTTGTACGTTATGCGTTATACGTTATGCGTTATACGTTATACGTTATACGTTAAACGTTGTACGTTATACGTTATACGATATACGTTATACGTTATACGTTGTACGTTATACGTTATACGTTATACGTTCTACGTTATACGTTTTACGTTATACGTTATGCGTTATACGTTATACATTATACGTTACACGTTATACGTTATACGTTATACGTTATTCGTTGTACGTTATACGTTATACGTTATACGTTATACGTTATACGTTATACGTTACTCGTTATACGTAATATGAAATACGTTTCACGTTATAAGTTATACGTTATACGTTATACGTTATACGTTATACGTTATACGTTTTACGTTATACGTTATACGTTATACGGTATACGTTATGCGTTATACGTTATACGTTATACGTTATACGTTATACATTATACGTTTTACATTATACGTTATAAGTTACACGATATACATTATACGTTATACGTTGTACGTTATGCGTTATACGTTATGCGTTATACGTTATACGTTATACGTTATACGTTGTACGTTATACGTTATACGATATACGTTATACGTTATACGTTGTACGTTATACGTTATACGTTATACGTTCTACGTTATACGTTGTACGTTATACGTTGTACGTTATACGTTATACGTTATACGTTATACGTTTTACGTTATACGTTATACGTTATACGTTATACGTTATACGTTATACGTTATACGTTATACGTTATACGTTATACGTTATACGATATACGTTATACGTTATTCGTTATACGTTATACGTTATACGTTATACGTTATACGTTATACGTTTTACGTTATACGTTATACGTTATACGTTATACATTATACGTTATACGTTATACGTTATACGTTATACGTTATTCGTTGGACGTTATACGTTATACGTAATACGTTATACGTTATACGTTATACGTTACTCGTTATAGGTAATATGAAATACGTTTCACGTTATAAGTTATACGTTATACGTTATACGTTATACGTTATACGTTATACGTTATACGTTATACGTTATACGTTATACGGTATACGTTATGCGTTATACGTTATACGTTATACGTTATACGTTATACATTATACGTTTTACGTTATACGTTATAAGTTACACGATATACATTATACGTTATACGTTATACGTTATACGTTATACGTTATACGTTATACGTTATACGTTATACGTTATACGTTATACGTTATACGTTATACGTTATACGTTATACGTTATACGTTATACGTTATACGTTATACGTTATACGTTATACGTTATGCGTTATACGCTATACGTTATGCGTTATAGGTCATACCTTATACGTGACACGTCATACGTTATACGTTATGCGTTATACGTTATACGTTTTACGTTATACGTTATACGTTATACGTTATACGTTATACGTTATACGTTATACGTTATACGTTATACGTTATACGTTACTCGTTATACGTAATATGTAATACGTTTTACGTTATAAGTTATACGTTATACGTTATACGTTATACGTTATACGTTATACGTTATACGTTATACGTTATACGTTATACGTTATACGTTATACGTTATACGTTGTACGTTATACGTTATACGTTATACGTTATACGTTATACGATATACGTTATACGTTATACGTTATACGTTATACGTTATACGTTATACGTTATACGTTATACGTTACTCGTTATACGTTGTACGTTATACGTTGTACGTTATACGTTATACGTTAGACGTTATACGTTATACGTTATACGTTAAACGTTATACGTTATACGTTATACGTTATACGTTATACGCTATACGTTATACGTTGTACGTTATGCGTTATACGTTATGCGTTATACGTTATACGTTATACGTTATTCGTTATACGTTGTACGTTATACGTTATACGTTATACGTTATACGTTATACGTTATACGTTATACGTTATACGTTATACGTTATACGTTATACGTTATACGTTATACGTTATACGATATACGTTATACGTTATACGTTATACGTTATACGTTATACGTTATACGTTATACGTTATACGTTATTCGTTATACGTTATACGTTATACGTTATACGTTATACGTTATACGTTTTACGTTATACGTTATGCGTTATACGTTATACATTATACGTTATACGTTATACGTTATACGTTATACGTTATACGTTATACGTTACTCGTTATACGTAATATGAAATACGTTTCACGTTATAAGTTATACGTTATACGTTATTCGTTATACGTTATACGTTATACGTTATACGTTATACGTTATACGTTATACGGTATACGTTATGCGTTATACGTTATACGTTATACGTTATACGTTATACGTTAGACATTATACGTTTTACGTTATACGCTATAAGTTACGCGATATACATTATACGTTATACGTTGTACGTTATGCGTTATACGTTATGCGTTATACGTTATACGTTATACGTTAAACGTTGTACGTTATACGTTATACGATATACGTTATACGTTATACGTTGTACGTTATACGTTATACGTTATACGTTCTACGTTATACGTTTTACGTTATACGTTATGCGTTATACGTTATACATTATACGTTATACGTTATACGTTATACGTTATACGTTATTCGTTGTACGTTATACGTTATACGTTATACGTTATACGTTATACGTTAAACGTTATACGTTATACGTTATACGTTATACGTTATACGCTATACGTTATACGTTGTACGTTATGCGTTATACGTTATGCGTTATACGTTATACGTTATACGTTATTCGTTATACGTTGTACGTTATACGTTATACGTTATACGTTATACGTTATACGTTATACGTTATACGTTATACGTTATACGTTATACGTTATACGTTATACGTTATACGTTATACGATATACGTTATACGTTATACGGTATACGTTATGCGTTATACGTTATACGTTATACGTTATACGTTATACATTATACGTTTTACGTTATACGCTATAAGTTACGCGATATACATTATACGTTATACGTTGTACGTTATGCGTTATACGTTATGCGTTATACGTTATACGTTATACGTTAAACGTTGTACGTTATACGTTATACGATATACGTTATACGTTATACGTTGTACGTTATACGTTATACGTTATACGTTCTACGTTATACGTTTTACGTTATACGTTATGCGTTATACGTTATACATTATACGTTACACGTTATACGTTATACGTTATACGTTATTCGTTGTACGTTATACGTTATACGTTATACGTTATACGTTATACGTTATACGTTACTCGTTATACGTAATATGAAATACGTTTCACGTTATAAGTTATACGTTATACGTTATACGTTATACGTTATACGTTATACGTTTTACGTTATACGTTATACGTTATACGGTATACGTTATGCGTTATACGTTATACGTTATACGTTATACGTTATACATTATACGTTTTACATTATACGTTATAAGTTACACGATATACATTATACGTTATACGTTGTACGTTATGCGTTATACGTTATGCGTTATACGTTATACGTTATACGTTATACGTTGTACGTTATACGTTATACGATATACGTTATACGTTATACGTTGTACGTTATACGTTATACGTTATACGTTCTACGTTATACGTTGTACGTTATACGTTGTACGTTATACGTTATACGTTATACGTTATACGTTTTACGTTATACGTTATACGTTATACGTTATACGTTATACGTTATACGTTATACGTTATACGTTATACGTTATACGTTATACGATATACGTTATACGTTATTCGATATACGTTATACGTTATACGTTATACGTTATACGTTATACGTTTTACGTTATACGTTATACGTTATACGTTATACATTATACGTTATACGTTATACGTTATACGTTATACGTTATTCGTTGTACGTTATACGTTATACGTAATACGTTATACGTTATACGTTATACGTTACTCGTTATAGGTAATATGAAATACGTTTCACGTTATAAGTTATACGTTATACGTTATACGTTATACGTTATACGTTATACGTTATACGTTATACGTTATACGTTATACGTTATACGGTATACGTTATGCGTTATACGTTATACGTTATACGTTATACGTTATACATTATACGTTTTACGTTATACGTTATAAGTTACACGATATACATTATACGTTATACGTTATACGTTATACGTTATACGTTATACGTTATACGTTATACGTTATACGTTATACGTTATACGTTATACGTTATACGTTATACGTTATACGTTATACGTTATACGTTATACGTTATACGTTATACGTTATACGTTATACGTTATGCGTTATACGCTATACGTTATGCGTTATAGGTCATACCTTATACGTGACACGTCATACGTTATACGTTATGCGTTATACGTTATACGTTTTACGTTATACGTTATACGTTATACGTTATACGTTATACGTTATACGTTATACGTTATACGTTATACGTTATACGTTACTCGTTATACGTAATATGTAATACGTTTTACGTTATAAGTTATACGTTATACGTTATACGTTATACGTTATACGTTATACGTTATACGTTATACGTTATACGTTATACGTTATACGTTATACGTTATACGTTGTACGTTATACGTTATACGTTATACGTTATACGTTATACGATATACGTTATACGTTATACGTTATACGTTATACGTTATACGTTATACGTTATACGTTATACGTTACTCGTTATACGTAATATGTAATACGTTTTACGTTATAAGTTATACGTTATACGTTATACGTTATACGTTATACGTTATACGTTATACGTTATACGTTATACATTATACGTTTTACGTTATACGTTATAAGTTACACGATATACATTATACGTTATACGTTATACGTTATACGTTATACGTTATACGTTATACGTTATACGTTATACGTTATTCGTTATACGTTATACGTTATACGTTATACGTTATACGTTATACGTTATACGTTATACGTTATACGTTATACGTTATACGTTATACGTTATACGTTATACGTTATACGTTATACGTTATGCGTTATACGCTATACGTTATGCGTTATAGGTCATACCTTATACGTGATACGTCATACGTTATACGTTATGCGTTATACGTTATACGTTATACGTTATACGTTATACGTTTTACGTTATACGTTATACGTTATACGTTATACGTTACTCGTTATACGTAATATGTAATACGTTTTACGTTATACGTTTTACGTTATACGTTATACGTTATACGTTATACGATATACGTTATACGTTATACGTTATGCGTTATAGGATATACGTTATACGTTATACGTTATACGTTATACGTTATACGTTATACGTTATACGTTATACGTTATACGTTATACGTTATACGTTGTACGTTATACGTTATACGTTATACGTTATACGTTATACGATATACGTTATACGTTATACGTTAAACGTTATACGTTATACGTTATACGTTATACGTTATACGTTATACGTTATACGTTATACGTTATACGTTATACGTTATACGTTATACGTTATACGTTATACGTTATAGGTCATACCTTATACGTGATACGTCATACGTTATACGTTATGCGTTATACGTTATACGTTATACGTTATACGTTACACGTTTTACGTTATACGTTATACGTTATACGTTATACGTTATACGTTACTCGTTATACGTAATATGTAATACGTTTTACGTTATACGTTTTACGTTATACGTTATACGTTATACGTTATACGTTATACGATATACGTTATACGTTATACGTTATGCGTTATAGGATATACGTTATACGTTATACGTTATACGTTATACGTTATACGTTATACGTTATACGTTATACGTTATACGTTATACGTTATACGTTGTACG
This sequence comes from Ptiloglossa arizonensis, assembly GCF_051014685.1. Taxonomy (NCBI): domain Eukaryota; kingdom Metazoa; phylum Arthropoda; class Insecta; order Hymenoptera; family Colletidae; genus Ptiloglossa; species Ptiloglossa arizonensis. The sequence continues at coordinate 516,520 of NW_027478657.1, forward strand.
TTATACGTTATACGTTATACGTTATACGTTATACGTTACTCGTTATACGTAATATGAAATACGTTTCACGTTATAAGTTATACGTTATACGTTATACGTTATACGTTATACGTTATACGTTATACGTTATACGTTATACGGTATACGTTATGCGTTATACGTTATACGTTATACGTTATACGTTATACGTTATACATTATACGTTTTACGTTATACGTTATAAGTTACACGATATACATTATACGTTATACGTTGTACGTTATGCGTTATACGTTATGCGTTATACGTTATACGTTATACGTTATACGTTGTACGTTATACGTTATACGATATACGTTATACGTTATACGTTGTACGTTATACGTTATACGTTATACGTTCTACGTTATACGTTTTACGTTATACGTTATGCGTTATACGTTATACATTATACGTTATACGTTATACGTTATACGTTATACGTTATTCGTTGTACGTTATACGTTATACGTTATACGTTATACGTTATACGTTATACGTTACTCGTTATACGTAATATGAAATACATTTCACGTTATAAGTTATACGTTATACGTTATACGTTATACGTTATACGTTATACGTTTTACGTTATACGTTATACGTTATACGGTATACGTTATGCGTTATACGTTATACGTTATACGTTATACGTTATACATTATACGTTTTACATTATACGTTATAAGTTACACGATATACATTATACGTTATACGTTGTACGTTATGCGTTATACGTTATGCGTTATACGTTATACGTTATACGTTATACGTTGTACATTATACGTTATACGATATACGTTATACGTTATACGTTGTACGTTATACGTTATACGTTATACGTTCTACGTTATACGTTGTACGTTATACGTTGTACGTTATACGTTATACGTTATACGTTATACGTTTTACGTTATACGTTATACGTTATACGTTATACGTTATACGTTATACGTTATACGATATACGTTATACGTTATTCGTTATACGTTATACGTTATACGTTATACGTTATACGTTATACGTTTTACGTTATACGTTATACGTTATACGTTATACATTATACGTTATACGTTATACGTTATACGTTATACGTTATTCGTTGTACGTTATACGTTATACGTAATACGTTATACGTTATACGTTATACGTTACTCGTTATAGGTAATATGAAATACGTTTCACGTTATAAGTTATACGTTATACGTTATACGTTATACGTTATACGTTATACGTTATACGTTATACGTTATACGTTATACGGTATACGTTATGCGTTATACGTTATACGTTATACGTTATACGTTATACGTTATACGTTATACGTTATACGATATACGTTATACGTTATTCGTTATACGTTATACGTTATACGTTATACGTTATACGTTATACGTTTTACGTTATACGTTATACGTTATACGTTATACATTATACGTTATACGTTATACGTTATACGTTATACGTTATACGTTATTCGTTGTACGTTATACGTTATACGTAATACGTTATACGTTATACGTTATACGTTACTCGTTATAGGTAATATGAAATACGTTTCACGTTATAAGTTATACGTTATACGTTATACGTTATACGTTATACGTTATACGTTATACGTTATACGTTATACGTTATACGGTATACGTTATGCGTTATACGTTATACGTTATACGTTATACGTTATACATTATACGTTTTACGTTATACGTTATAAGTTACACGATATACATTATACGTTATACGTTATACGTTATACGTTATACGTTATACGTTATACGTTATACGTTATACGTTATACGTTATACGTTATACGTTATACGTCATACGTTATACGTTATACGTTATACGTTATACGTTATACGTTATACGTTATACGTTATGCGTTATACGCTATACGTTATGCGTTATAGGTCATACCTTATACGTGACACGTCATACGTTATACGTTATGCGTTATACGTTATACGTTATACGTTATACGTTATACGTTATACGTTATACGTTATACGTTATACGTTATACGTTATACGTTATACGTTATGCGTTATACGCTATACGTTATGCGTTATAGGTCATACCTTATACGTGATACGTCATACGTTATACGTTATGCGTTATACGTTATACGTTATACGTTATACGTTATACGTTTTACGTTATACGTTATACGTTATACGATATACGTTATACGTTATACGTTATACGTTATACGTTATACGTTATACGTTACTCGTTATACGTAATATGTAATACGTTTTACGTTATAAGTTATACGTTATACGTTATACGTTATACGTTATACGTTATACGTTATACGTTATACGTTATACGTTATACGTTATACGTTATACGTTATACGTTGTACGTTATACGTTATACGTTATACGTTATACGTTATACGATATACGTTATACGTTATACGTTATACGTTATACGTTATACGTTATACGTTATACGTTATACGTTACTCGTTATACGTAATATGTAATACGTTTTACGTTATAAGTTATACGTTATACGTTATACGTTATACGTTATACGTTATACGTTATACGTTATACGTTATACATTATACGTTTTACGTTATACGTTATAAGTTACACGATATACATTATACGTTATACGTTATACGTTATACGTTATACGTTATACGTTATACGTTATACGTTATACGTTATTCGTTATACGTTATACGTTATACGTTATACGTTATACGTTATACGTTATACGTTATACGTTATACGTTATACGTTATACGTTATACGTTATACGTTATACGTTATACGTTATACGTTATGCGTTATACGCTATACGTTATGCGTTATAGGTCATACCTTATACGTGATACGTCATACGTTATACGTTATGCGTTATACGTTATACGTTATACGTTATACGTTATACGTTTTACGTTATACGTTATACGTTATACGTTATACGTTACTCGTTATACGTAATATGTAATACGTTTTACGTTATACGTTTTACGTTATACGTTATACGTTATACGTTATACGATATACGTTATACGTTATACGTTATGCGTTATAGGATATACGTTATACGTTATACGTTATACGTTATACGTTATACGTTATACGTTATACGTTATACGTTATACGTTATACGTTATACGTTGTACGTTATACGTTATACGTTATACGTTATACGTTATACGATATACGTTATACGTTATACGTTAAACGTTATACGTTATACGTTATACGTTATACGTTATACGTTATACGTTATACGTTATACGTTATACGTTATACGTTATACGTTATACGTTATACGTTATAGGTCATACCTTATACGTGATACGTCATACGTTATACGTTATGCGTTATACGTTATACGTTATACGTTATACGTTACACGTTTTACGTTATACGTTATACGTTATACGTTATACGTTATACGTTACTCGTTATACGTAATATGTAATACGTTTTACGTTATACGTTTTACGTTATACGTTATACGTTATACGTTATACGATATACGTTATACGTTATACGTTATGCGTTATAGGATATACGTTATACGTTATACGTTATACGTTATACGTTATACGTTATACGTTATACGTTATACGTTATACGTTATACGTTATACGTTGTACGTTATACGTTATACGTTATACGTTATACGTTATACGTTACTCGTTATACGTAATATGAAATACGTTTCACGTTATAAGTTATACGTTATACGTTATACGTTATACGTTATACGTTATACGTTATACGTTATACGTTATACGGTATACGTTATGCGTTATACGTTATACGTTATACGTTATACGTTATACGTTATACATTATACGTTTTACGTTATACGTTATAAGTTACACGATATACATTATACGTTATACGTTGTACGTTATGCGTTATACGTTATGCGTTATACGTTATACGTTATACGTTATACGTTGTACGTTATACGTTATACGATATACGTTATACGTTATACGTTGTACGTTATACGTTATACGTTATACGTTCTACGTTATACGTTTTACGTTATACGTTATGCGTTATACGTTATACATTATACGTTATACGTTATACGTTATACGTTATACGTTATTCGTTGTACGTTATACGTTATACGTTATACGTTATACGTTATACGTTATACGTTACTCGTTATACGTAATATGAAATACGTTTCACGTTATAAGTTATACGTTATACGTTATACGTTATACGTTATACGTTATACGTTTTACGTTATACGTTATACGTTATACGGTATACGTTATGCGTTATACGTTATACGTTATACGTTATACGTTATACATTATACGTTTTACATTATACGTTATAAGTTACACGATATACATTATACGTTATACGTTGTACGTTATGCGTTATACGTTATGCGTTATACGTTATACGTTATACGTTATACGTTGTACATTATACGTTATACGATATACGTTATACGTTATACGTTGTACGTTATACGTTATACGTTATACGTTCTACGTTATACGTTGTACGTTATACGTTGTACGTTATACGTTATACGTTATACGTTATACGTTTTACGTTATACGTTATACGTTATACGTTATACGTTATACGTTATACGTTATACGTTATACGTTATACGTTATACGATATACGTTATACGTTATTCGTTATACGTTATACGTTATACGTTATACGTTATACGTTATACGTTTTACGTTATACGTTATACGTTATACGTTATACATTATACGTTATACGTTATACGTTATACGTTATACGTTATTCGTTGTACGTTATACGTTATACGTTATACGTTATACGTTATACGTTATACGTTATACGTTATACGTTATACGTTATACGTTATACGTTATACGTTATACGTTATACGTTATACGTTATGCGTTATACGCTATACGTTATGCGTTATAGGTCATACCTTATACGTGATACGTCATACGTTATACGTTATGCGTTATACGTTATACGTTATACGTTATACGTTATACGTTATACGTTATACGTTATACGTTTTACGTTATACGTTATACGTTATACGTTATACGTTATACGTTATACGTTATACGTTATACGTTATACGTTATACGATATACGTTATACGTTATACGTTATACGTTATACGTTATACGTTTTACGTTATACGTTATACGTTATACGGTATACGTTATGCGTTATACGTTATACGTTATACGTTATACGTTATACATTATACGTTTTACATTATACGTTATAAGTTACACGATATACATTATACGTTATACGTTGTACGTTATGCGTTATACGTTATGCGTTATACGTTATACGTTATACGTTATACGTTGTACATTATACGTTATACGATATACGTTATACGTTATACGTTGTACGTTATACGTTATACGTTATACGTTCTACGTTATACGTTGTACGTTATACGTTGTACGTTATACGTTATACGTTATACGTTATACGTTTTACGTTATACGTTATACGTTATACGTTATACGTTATACGTTATACGTTATACGTTATACGTTATACGTTATACGTTATACGATATACGTTATACGTTATTCGTTATACGTTATACGTTATACGTTATACGTTATACGTTATACGTTTTACGTTATACGTTATACGTTATACGTTATACATTATACGTTATACGTTATACGTTATACGTTATACGTTATTCGTTGTACGTTATACGTTATACGTTATACGTTATACGTTATACGTTATACGTTATACGTTATACGTTATACGTTATACCTTATACGTTATACGTTATACGTTATACGTTATACGTTATGCGTTATACGCTATACGTTATGCGTTATAGGTCATACCTTATACGTGATACGTCATACGTTATACGTTATGCGTTATACGTTATACGTTATACGTTATACGTTATACGTTATACGTTATACGTTATACGTTATACGTTATACGTTATACGTTACTCGTTATACGTAATATGTAATACGTTTTACGTTATAAGTTATACGTTATACGTTATACGTTATACGTTATACGTTATACGTTATACGTTATACGTTATACGTTATACGTTATACGTTATACGTTATACGGTATACGTTATGCGTTATACGTTATACGTTATACGTTATACGTTATACGTTATACGTTTTACGTTATACGTTATACGTTATACGATATACGTTATACGTTATACGTTATGCGTTATAGGATATACGTTATACGTTATACGTTATACGTTATACGTTATACGTTATACGTTATACGTTATACGTTATACGTTATACGTTATACGTTGTACGTTATACGTTATACGTTATACGTTATACGTTATACGATATACGTTATACGTTATACGTTATACGTTATACGTTATACGTTATACGTTATACGTTATACGTTATACGTTATACGTTATACGTTATACGTTATACGTTGTACGTTATACGTTATATGTTATACGTTATACGTTATACGTTATACGTTATACGTTATACGTTGTACGTTATACGTTATACGTTATACGTTATACGTTATACGTTATACGTTATACGTTATACGTTATACGTTATACGTTATACGTTAAACGTTATACGTTATACGTTATACGTTATACGTTATACGATATACGTTATACGTTATACGTTATACGTTATACGTTATACGTTATACGTTATACGTTATACGTTATACGTTATACGTTATACGTTATACGTTATACGTTATACGTTATACGTTATACGTTATACGTTATACGTTATACGTTATACGTTCTACGTTATACGTTGTACGTTATACGTTGTACGTTATACGTTGTACGTTCTACGTTGTATGTTATACGTTATACGTTATACGTTATACGTTATACGTTATACGTTATACGTTATACGTTATACGTTATACGTTATACGTTATACGTTATACGTTATACGTTATACCATATACGTTATACGTTTTTCGTTATACGTTATACGTTATACGTTATACGTTATACGTTATACGTTTTACGTTATACGTTATACGTTATACGTTATACGTTATACGTTATACGTTATACGTTATACGTTATACGTTATACGTTATTCGTTGTACGTTATACGTTATACGTTATACGTTATACGTTATACGTTATACGTTATACGTTATACGTTATACGTTATACGTTCTACGTTATACGTTGTACGTTATACGTTGTACGTTATACGTTGTACGTTCTACGTTGTATGTTATACGTTATACGTTATACGTTATACGTTATACGTTATACGTTATACGTTATACGTTATACGTTATACGTTATACGTTATACGTTCTACGTTATACGTTATACGTTATACGTTATACGATATACGTTATACGTTTTTCGTTATACGTTATACGTTATACGTTATACGTTATACGTTATACGTTTTACGTTATACGTTATACGTTATACGTTATACGTTATACGTTATACGTTATACGTTATACGTTATACGTTATACGTTATTCGTTGTACGTTATACGTTATACGTTATACGTTATACGTTATACGTTATACGTTACTCGTTATACGTAATATGAAATACGTTTCACGTTATAAGTTATACGTTATACGTTATACGTTATACGTTATACGTTATACGTTATACGTTATACGGTATACGTTATGCGTTATACGTTATACGTTATACGTTATACGTTATGCATTATACGTTTTACGTTATACGTTATAAGTTACACGATATACATTATACGTTATACGTTATACGTTATACGTTATACGTTATAAGTTATACGTTATACGTTATACGTTGTACGTTATACGTTATACGTTATACGTTATACGTTATACGTTATACGTTATACGTTATACGTTATACGTTATGCGTTATACGTTATACGTTTTACGTTATACGTTATACGTTATACGTTATACGTTATACGTTATACGTTCTACGTTATACGTTGTACGTTATACGTTGTACGTTATACGTTATACGTTATACGTTATACGTTATACGTTATACGTTATACGTTATACGTTATACGTTATACGTTATACGTTATACGTTATACGTTATACGTTATACGATATACGTTATACGTTATTCGTTATACGTTATACGTTATACGTTATACGTTATACGTTATACGTTTTACGTTATACTTTATACGTTATACGTTATACATTATACGTTATACGTTATACGTTATACGTTATACGTTATTCGTTGTACGTTATACGTTATACGTTATACGTTATACGTTATACGTTATACGTTATACGTTACTCGTTATACGTAATATGAAATACGTTTCACGTTATAAGTTATACGTTATACGTTATACGTTATACGTTATACGTTATACGTTATACGTTATACGGTATACGTTATGCGTTATACGTTATACGTTATACGTTATACGTTATACATTATACGTTTTACGTTATACGTTATAAGTTACACGATATACATTATACGTTATACGTTATACGTTATACGTTATACGTTATACGTTATTCGTTATACGTTATACGTTATACGTTATACGTTATACGTTATACGTTATACGTTATACGTTATACGTTATACGTTATACGTTATGCGTTATACGCTATACGTTAGGCGTTATAGGTCATACCTTATACGTGATACGTCATACGTTATACGTTATGCGTTATACGTTATACGTTATACGTTATACGTTATACGTTATACGTTATACGTTATACGTTATACGTTATACGTTATACGTTATACGTTACTCGTTATACGTAATATGTAATACGTTTTACGTTATAAGTTATACGTTATACGTTATACGTTATACATTATACGTTATACGTTATACGTTATACGTTACACGTTATACGTTATACGTTATACGTTATACGTTATACGTTATACGTTATACGTTATACGTTAAACGTTATACGTTAAACGTTATACGTTATACGTTGTACGTTATACGTTATACGTTATACGTTATACGTTATACGTTATACGTTATACGTTATACGTTATACGTTATACGTTATACGTTATACGTTATACGTTATACGTTATACGTTATACGTTATACGTTATACGTTATACGTTATACGTTATACGTTCTACGTTATACGTTATACGTTATACGTTGTACGTTATACGTTGTACGTTATACGTTGTACGTTATACGTTATACGTTATACGTTATACGTTATACGTTATACGTTATACGTTATACGTTATACGTTATACGTTATACGTTATACGTTATACGTTATACGTTATACGTTATACGTTATACGTTATACGTTATACGTTATACGTTATACGTTATACGTTATACGTTATACGTTATACGTTCTATGTTATACGTTCTACGTTATACGTTGTACGTTATACGTTGTACGTTATACGTTGTACGTTATACGTTATACGTTATACGTTATACGTTATACGTTATACGTTATACGTTATACGTTATACGTTATACGTTATACGTTATACGTTATACGGTATACGTTATGCGTTATACGTTATACGTTATACGTTATACGTTATACGTTATACGTTTTACGTTATACGTTATACGTTATACGATATACGTTATACGTTATACGTTATGCGTTATAGGATATACGTTATACGTTATACGTTATACGTTATACGTTATACGTTATACGTTATACGTTATACGTTATACGTTATACGTTATACGTTATACGTTATACGTTGTACGTTATACGTTATACGTTATACGTTATACGTTATACGATATACGTTATACGTTATACGTTATACGTTATACGTTATACGTTATACGTTATACGTTATACGTTATACGTTATACGTTATACGTTATACGTTATACGTTATACGTTGTACGTTATACGTTATACGTTATACGTTATACGTTATACGTTATAGGTTATACGTTATACGTTATACGTTATACGTTATACGTTATACGTTATACGTTATACGTTATACGTTATACGTTATACGTTATACGTTATACGTTATACGTTATACGTTACACGTTATACGTTACACGTTATACGTTATACGTTATACGTTATACGTTATACGTTATACGTTATACGTTATACATTATACGTTATACGTTATACGTTATACGTTATACGTTATTCGTTGTACGTTATACGTTATACGTTATACGTTATACGTTATACGTTATACGTTATACGTTATACGTTATACGTTATACGTTACTCGTTATACGTAATATGAAATACGTTTCACGTTATAAGTTATACGTTATACGTTATACGTTATACGTTATACGTTATTCGTTGTACGTTATACGTTATACGTTATACGTTATACGTTATACGTTATACGTTACTCGTTATACGCAATATGAAATACGTTTCACGTTATAAGTTATACGTTATACGTTATACGTTATACGTTATACGTTACACGTTATACGTTATACGTTATACGTTATACGTTATACGTTATACGTTATACGTTATACGTTATACGTTATACGTTATACGTTATACGTTATACGTTATACGTTATACGTTATACGTTGTACGTTATACGTTGTACGTTATACGTTATACGTTATACGTTATACGTTATACGTTATACGTTATACGTTATACGTTATACGTTATACGTTATACGTTATACGTTATACGTTATACGTTATACGTTATACGTTATACGTTATACGTTATACGTTATACGTTCTACGTTATACGTTGTACGTTATACGTTGTACGTTATACGTTGTACGTTATACGTTGTACGTTATACGTTATACGTTATACGTTATACGTTATACGTTATACGTTATACGTTATACATTATACGTTATACGTTATACGTTATACGTTATACGTTATTCGTTGTACGTTATACGTTATACGTTATACGTTATACGTTATACGTTATACGTTACTCGTTAAACGCAATATGAAATACGTTTCACGTTATAAGTTATACGTTATACGTTATACGTTATACGTTAAACGTTATACGTTATACGTTATACGTTATACGGTATACGTTATGCGTTATACGTTATACGTTATACGTTATACGTTATACAATATACGTTTTACGTTATACGTTATAAGTTACACGATATACATTATACGTTATACGTTATACGTTATACGTTATACGTTATACGTTATACGTTATACGTTATACGTTATACGTTATACGTTATACGTTATACGTTATACGTTATACGTTATACGTTATACGTTATACGTTATACGTTATACGTTATACGTTATGCGTTATACGCTATACGTTATGCGTTATAGGTCATACCTTATACGTGATACGTCATACGTTATACGTTATGCGTTATACGTTATACGTTATACGTTATACGTTATACGTTATACGTTATACGTTATACGTTATACGTTATACGTTATACGTTATACGTTACTCGTTATACGTAATATGTAATACGTTTTACGTTATAAGTTATACGTTATACGTTATACGTTATACGTTATACGTTATACGTTATACGTTATACGTTATACGTTATACGTTATACGTTATACGTTATACGGTATACGTTATGCGTTATACGTTATACGTTATACGTTATATGTTATACGTTATACGTTTTATGTTGTACGTTATACGTTATACGATATACGTTATACGTTATACGTTATGCGTTATAGGATATACGTTATACGTTATACGTTATACGTTATACGTTATACGTTATACGTTATACGTTATACGTTATACGTTATACGTTATACGTTATACGTTATACGTTGTACGTTATACGTTATACGTTATACGTTATACGTTATACGATATACGTTATACGTTATACGTTATACGTTATACGTTATACGTTATACGTTATACGTTATACGTTATACGTTATACGTTATACGTTATACGTTATACGTTATACGTTATACGTTATACGTTATACGTTATACGTTATACGTTATACGTTATACGTTATACGTTATACGTTATACGTTATACGTTATACGTTATACGTTATACGTTATACGTTATACGTTATACGTTATACGTTATACGTTATACGTTATACGTTATACGTTATACGTTATACGTTATACGTTATACGTTATTCGTTGTACGTTATACGTTATACGTTATACGTTATACGTTATACGTTATACGTTATACGTTACTCGTTATACGTAATATGAAATACTTTTCACGTTATAAGTTATACGTTATACGTTATACGTTATACGTTATACGTTATACGTTATACGTTATACGGTATACGTTATGCGTTATACGTTATACGTTATACGTTATACGTTATACGTTATACATTATACGTTTTACGTTATACGTTATAAGTTACACGATATACATTATACGTTATACGTTATACGTTATACGTTATACGTTATACGTTATACGTTATACGTTATACGTTATACCTTATACGTTATACGTTATACGTTATACGTTATACGTTATACGTTATACGTTATACGTTATACGTTATACGTTATACGTTATACGTTATACGTTATGCGTTATACGCTATACGTTATGCGTTATAGGTCATACCTTATACGTGATACGTCATACGTTATACGTTATGCGTTATACGTTATACGTTATACGTTATACGTTATACGTTATACGTTATACGTTATACGTTATACGTTATACGTTATACGTTATACGTTACTCGTTATACGTAATATGTAATACGTTTTACGTTATAAGTTATACGTTATACGTTATACGTTATACGTTATACGTTATACGTTATACGTTATACGTTATACGTTATACGTTATACGTTATACGTTATACGTTATACGTTATACGTTATACGTTATACGTTATACGTTATACGTTATACGTTATACGTTATACGTTATACGTTATACGTTCTACGTTATACGTTGTACGTTATACGTTGTACGTTATACGTTGTACGTTATACGTTATACGTTATACGTTATACGTTATACGTTATACGTTATACGTTATACATTATACGTTATACGTTATACGTTATACGTTATACGTTATTCCTTGTACGTTATACGTTATACGTTATACGTTATACGTTATACGTTATACGTTACTCGTTATACGCAATATGAAATACGTTTCACGTTATAAGTTATACGTTATACGTTATACGTTATACGTTAAACGTTATACGTTATACGTTATACGTTATACGGTATACGTTATGCGTTATACGTTATACGTTATACGTTATACGTTATACAATATACGTTTTACGTTATACGTTATAAGTTACACGATATACATTATACGTTATACGTTATACGTTATACGTTATACGTTATACGTTATACGTTATACGTTATACGTTATACGTTATACGTTATACGTTATACGTTATACGTTATACGTTATACGTTATACGTTATACGTTATACGTTATACGTTATGCGTTATACGCTATACGTTATGCGTTATAGGTCATACCTTATACGTGATACGTCATACGTTATACGTTATGCGTTATACGTTATACGTTATACGTTATACGTTATACGTTATACGTTATACGTTATACGTTATACGTTATACGTTATACGTTACTCGTTATACGTAATATGTAATACGTTTTACGTTATAAGTTATACGTTATACGTTATACGTTATACGTTATACGTTATACGTTATACGTTATACGTTATACGTTATACGTTATACGTTATACGTTATACGTTATACGTTATACGTTATACGTTATACGTTATACGTTATACGTTATACGTTATACGTTATACGTTATACGTTATACGTTATACGTTATACGTTATACGTTATACGTTATACGTTATACGTTATACGGTATACGTTATGCGTTATACGTTATACGTTATACGTTATATGTTATACGTTATACGTTTTATGTTATACGTTATACGTTATACGATATACGTTATACGTTATACGTTATGCGTTATAGGATATACGTTATACGTTATACGTTATACGTTATACGTTATACGTTATACGTTATACGTTATACGTTATACGTTATACGTTATACGTTATACGTTATACGTTGTACGTTATACGTTATACGTTATACGTTATACGTTATACGATATACGTTATACGTTATACGTTATACGTTATACGTTATACGTTATACGTTATACGTTATACGTTATACGTTATACGTTATACGTTATACGTTATACGTTATACGTTATACGTTATACGTTATACGTTATACGTTATACGTTATACGTTATACGTTATACGTTATACGTTATACGTTATACGTTATACGTTATACGTTATACGTTATACGTTATACGTTATACGTTATACGTTATACATTATACGTTATACGTTATACGTTATACGTTATACGTTATTCGTTGTACGTTATACGTTATACGTTATACGTTATACGTTATACGTTATACGTTATACGTTACTCGTTATACGTAATATGAAATACGTTTCACGTTATAAGTTATACGTTATACGTTATACGTTATACGTTATACGTTATACGTTATACGTTATACGGTATACGTTATGCGTTATACGTTATACGTTATACGTTATACGTTATACGTTATACATTATACGTTTTACGTTATACGTTATAAGTTACACGATATACATTATACGTTATACGTTATACGTTATACGTTATACGTTATACGTTATACGTTATACCTTATACGTTATACGTTATACGTTATACGTTATACGTTATACGTTATACGTTATACGTTATACGTTATACGTTATACGTTATACGTTATACGTTATGCGTTATACGCTATACGTTATGCGTTATAGGTCATACCTTATACGTGATACGTCATACGTTATACGTTATGCGTTATACGTTATACGTTATACGTTATACGTTATACGTTATACGTTATACGTTATACGTTATACGTTATACGTTATACGTTATACGTTACTCGTTATACGTAATATGTAATACGTTTTACGTTATAAGTTATACGTTATACGTTATACGTTATACGTTATACGTTATACGTTATACGTTATACGTTATACGTTATACGTTATACGTTATACGTTATACGTTATACGTTATACGTTATACGTTATACGTTATACGTTATACGTTATACGTTATACGTTATACGTTATACGTTATACGTTATACGTTCTACGTTATACGTTGTACGTTATACGTTGTACGTTATACGTTGTACGTTATACGTTATACGTTATACGTTATACGTTATACGTTATACGTTATACGTTATACATTATACGTTATACGTTATACGTTATACGTTATACGTTATTCGTTGTACGTTATACGTTATACGTTATACGTTATACGTTATACGTTATACGTTACTCGTTATACGCAATATGAAATACGTTTCACGTTATAAGTTATACGTTATACGTTATACGTTATACGTTAAACGTTATACGTTATACGTTATACGTTATACGGTATACGTTATGCGTTATACGTTATACGTTATACGTTATACGTTATACAATATACGTTTTACGTTATACGTTATAAGTTACACGATATACATTATACGTTATACGTTATACGTTATACGTTATACGTTATACGTTATACGTTATACGTTATACGTTATACGTTATACGTTATACGTTATACGTTATACGTTATACGTTATACGTTATACGTTATACGTTATACGTTATACGTTATGCGTTATACGCTATACGTTATGCGTTATAGGTCATACCTTATACGTGATACGTCATACGTTATACGTTATGCGTTATACGTTATACGTTATACGTTATACGTTATACGTTATACGTTATACGTTATACGTTATACGCTATACGTTATACGTTACTCGTTATACGTAATATGTAATACGTTTTACGTTATAAGTTATACGTTATACGTTACACGTTATACGTTATACGTTATACGTTATACGTTATACGTTATACGTTATACGTTATACGTTATACGTTATACGTTATACGTTATACGTTATACGTTATACGTTATACGTTATACGTTATACGTTATACGTTATACGTTATACGTTATACGTTATACGTTATACGTTATACGTTATACGTTATACGTTATACGTTATACGTTATACGTTATACGTTATACGTTATACGTTATACGTTATACGTTATACGTTATACGTTATACGTTATACGTTATTCGTTGTACGTTATACGTTATACGTTATACGTTATACGTTATACGTTATACGTTATACGTTACTCGTTATACGTAATATGAAATACGTTTCACGTTATAAGTTATACGTTATACGTTATACGTTATACGTTATACGTTATACGTTATACGTTATACGGTATACGTTATGCGTTATACGTTATACGTTATACGTTATACGTTATACGTTATACATTATACGTTTTACGTTATTCGTTATAAGTTACACGATATACATTATACGTTATACGTTATACGTTATACGTTATACGTTATACGTTATACGTTATACCTTATACGTTATACGTTATACGTTATACGTTATACGTTATACGTTATACGTTATACGTTATACGTTATACGTTATACGTTATACGTTATACGTTATACGTCATACGTTATGCGTTATACGCTATACGTTATGCGTTATAGGTCATACCTTATACGTGATACGTCATACGTTATACGTTATGCGTTATACGTTATACGTTATACGTTCTACGTTATACGTTATACGTTATACGTTATACGTTATACGTTATACGTTATACGTTACTCGTTATACGTAATATGTAATACGTTTTACGTTATAAGTTATACGTTATACGTTATACGTTATACGTTATACGTTATACGTTATACGTTATACGTTATACGTTATACGTTATACGTTATACGTTATACGTTATACGTTATACGTTATACGTTATACGTTATACGTTATACGTTATACGTTCTACGTTATACGTTGTACGTTATACGTTGTACGTTATACGTTGTACGTTATACGTTATACGTTATACGTTATACGTTATACGTTATACGTTATACATTATACGTTATACGTTATACGTTATACGTTATACGTTATTCGTTGTACGTTATACGTTATACGTTATACGTTATACGTTATACGTTATACGTTACTCGTTATACGCAATATGAAATACGTTTCACGTTATAAGTTATACGTTATACGTTATACGTTATACGTTAAACGTTATACGTTATACGTTATACGTTATACGGTATACGTTATGCGTTATACGTTATACGTTATACGTTATACGTTATACAATATACGTTTTACGTTATACGTTATAAGTTACACGATATACATTATACGTTATACGTTATACGTTATACGTTATACGTTATACGTTATACGTTATACGTTATACGTTATACGTTATACGTTATACGTTATACGTTATACGTTATACGTTATACGTTATACGTTATACGTTATGCGTTATACGCTATACGTTATGCGTTATAGGTCATACCTTATACGTGATACGTCATACGTTATACGTTATGCGTTATACGTTGTACGTTATACGTTATACGTTATACGTTATACGTTATACGTTATACGTTATACGTTATACGTTATACGTTACTCGTTATACGTAATATGTAATACGTTTTACGTTATAAGTTATACGTTATACGTTATACGTTATACGTTATACGTTATACGGTATACGTTATGCGTTATACGTTATACGTTATACGTTATACGTTATACGTTATACGTTATACGTTATACGATATACGTTATACGTTATACGTTACTCGTTATACGTAATATGTAATACGTTTTACGTTATAAGTTATACGTTATACGTTATACGTTATACGTTATACGTTATACGGTATACGTTATGCGTTATACGTTATACGTTATACGTTAAATGTTATACGTTATACGTTTTATGTTATACGTTATACGTTATACGATATACGTTATACGTTATACGTTATGCGTTATAGGATATACGTTATACGTTATACGTTATACGTTATACGTTATACGTTATACGTTATACGTTACTCGTTATACGTAATATGAAATACGTTTCACGTTATAAGTTATACGTTATACGTTATACGTTATACGTTATACGTTATACGTTATACGTTATACGGTATACGTTATGCGTTATACGTTATACGTTATACGTTATACGTTATACGTTACTCGTTATACGTAATATGTAATACGTTTTACGTTATAAGTTATACGTTATACGTTATACGTTATACGATATACGTTATACGTTATACGTTATACGTTACTCGTTATACGTAATATGTAATACGTTTTACGTTATAAGTTATACGTTATACGTTATACGTTATACGTTATACGTTATACGTTATACGTTATACGTTATACGTTATACGTTATACGTTATACGGTATACGTTATGCGTTATACGTTATACGTTATACGTTATACGTTATACGTTATACGTTATACGTTATACGTTATACGTTATACGTTATACGTTATACGTTCTACGTTGTACGTTATACGTTGTACGTTATACGTTGTACGTTATACGTTATACGTTATACGTTGTACGTTATACGTTATACGTTATACGTTATACGTTATACGTTATACGTTATACGTTATACGTTATACGTTATACGTTATACGTTATACGTTATACGTTATACGTTATACGTTATACGTTATACGTTATACGTTATACGTTATACGTTATACGTTATACGTTATACGTTATACGTTATGCGTTATACGCTATACGTTATGCGTTATAGGTCATACCTTATACGTGATACGTCATACGTTATACGTTATACGTTATACGTTATTCGTTTACGTTATACGTTATACGTTATACGTTATACGTCATACGTTATACGTTATACGTTATACGTTATACGTTATACGTTACACGTTATACGTTAAACGTTATACGTTATACGTTATACGTTATACGTTATACGTTATACGTTATACGTTATACGTTATACGCTATACGTTATACGTTGTACGTTATGCGTTATACGTTATGCGTTATACGTTATACGTTATACGTTATACGTTGTACGTTATACGTTATACGTTATACGTTATTCGTTATACGTTATACGTTATACGTTATACGTTATACGTTATACGTTATACGTTATACGTTATACGTTATACGTTATACGTTATACGTTATACGTTAAACTTTATACGTTATACGTTATACGTTATACGATATACGTTATACGTTATACGCTGTACGTTATACGTTATACGTTATACGTTAAACGTTATACGTTATACGTTATACGTTATACGTTATACGCTATACGTTATACGTTGTACGTTATGCGTTATACGTTATGCGTTACACGTTATACGTTATTCGTTATACGTTGTACGTTATACGTTATACGTTATACGTTATACGTTATGCGTTATAGGATATACGTTATACGTTATACGTTATACGTTATACGTTATACGTTATACGTTATACGTTATACGTTATACGTTATACGTTATACGTTATACGTTATACGTTATACGTTATACGTTATACGTTATACGTTATACGTTATACGTTATACGTTGTACGTTATACGTTATACGTTATACGTTATACGTTGTACGTTATACGTTGTACGTTATACGTTATACGTTATACGTTGTACGTTATACGTTATACGTTATACGTTATACGTTATACGTTATACGTTATACGTTATACGTTATACGTTATACGTTATACGTTATACGTTATACGTTATACGTTATACGTTATACGTTATACGTTATACGTTATACGTTATACGTTATACGTTATACGCTATACGTTATACGTTGTACGTTATGCGTTATACGTTATGCGTTATACGTTATACGTTATACGTTATACGTTGTACGTTATACGTTATACGTTATACGTTATACGTTATTCGTTATACGTTATACGTTATACGTTATACGTTATACGTTATACGTTATACGTTAAACGTTATACGTTATACGTTATACGTTATACGTTACTCGTTATACGTAATATGTAATACGTTTTACGTTATAAGTTATACGTTATACGTTATACGTTATACGTTATGCGTTATACGTTATACGTTATACGTTGTACGTTATACGTTATACGTTTTACGTTATACGTTATACGTTATACGTTATACGTTATACGTTATGCGTTATACGCTATACGTTATGCGTTATAGGTCATACCTTATACGTGATACGTCATACGTTATATGTTATGCGTTATACGTTATACGTTATACGTTATACGTTATACGTTATACGTTATACGTTATACGTTATACGTTATACGTTACTCGTTATACGTAATATGTAATACGTTTTACGTTATAAGTTATACGTTATACGTTCTACGTTATACGTTATACGTTATACGTTATACGTTATACGTTATACGATATACGTTATACGTTATACGTTGTACGTTATACGTTATACGTTATACGATATACGTTATGCGTTATACGTTATGCGTTATAGGATATACGTTATACGTTATACGCTATACGTTATACGTTATACGTTATACATTATACGTTATGCGTTATACGTTATACGTTATACGTTATACGTTATACGTTATACGTTATACGTTATACGTTATACGTTATACGTTATACGTTATACGTTATACGTTATACGTTATACGTTATACGTTATACGTTATACGTTATACGTTATACGTTATACGTTATACGTTATACGTTAAACGTTATACGTTATACGTTATACGTTATACGATATACGTTATACGTTATACGTTGTACGTTATACGTTATACGTTATACGTTATACGTTATACGTTATACGGTATACGTTATGCGTTATACGTTATACGTTATACGTTGTACGTTATACGTTATACGTTTTACGTTATACGTTATACGTTATACGTTATACGTTATACGTTATACGTTATGCGTTATACGCTATACGTTATGCGTTATAGGTCATACCTTATACGTGATACGTCATACGTTATACGTTATGCGTTATACGTTATACGTTATACGTTATACGTTATACGTTATACGTTATACGTTATACGTTATACGTTACTCGTTATACGTAATATGTAATACGTTTTACGTTATAAGTTATACGTTATACGTTCTACGTTATACGTTATACGTTATACGTTATACGTTATACGTTATACGTTATACGTTATGCGTTATACGTTATACGTTATACGTTATACGCTATACGTTATACGTTGTACGTTATGCGTTATACGTTATGCGTTATACGTTATACGTTATACGTTATACGTTGTACGTTATACGTTATACGTTATACGTTATACGTTATTCGTTATACGTTATACGTTATACGTTATACGTTATACGTTATACGTTATACGTTAAACGTTATACGTTATACGTTATACGTTATACGATATACGTTATACGTTATACGTTGTACGTTATACGTTATACGTTATACGTTATACGTTATACGTTATACGTTATACGTTATACGTTATACGTTATACGTTATACGTTATACGTTATACGTTATACGTTATACGTTCTACGTTATACGTTCTACGTTCTACGTTATACGTTGTACGTTATACGTTGTACGTTATACGTTATACGTTATACGTTGTACGTTATACGTTATACGTTATACGTTATACGTTATACGTTATACGTTATACGTTATACGTTATACGTTATACGTTATACGTTATACGTTATACGTTATACGTTATACGTTATACGTTATACGTTATACGTTATACGTTATTCGTTATACGTTATACGTTATACGTTATACGTTATACGTTATACCATATACGTTATACGTTATACGTTATACGTTAAACGTTATACGTTATACGTTATACGTTATACGATATACGTTAAACGTTATACGTTGTACGTTATACGTTATACGTTATACGTTATACGTTATACGTTATACGTTATACGTTATACGTTATACGTTATACGTTATACGTTATACGTTATACGTTATACGTTATACGTTATACGTTATACGTTATACGTTATACGTTATACGTTATACGTTATACGTTATACGTTATACGTTATACGTTCTACGTTCTACGTTATACGTTATACGTTATACGTTATACGTTATACGTTATACGTTATACGTTATACGTTATACGTTATACGTTATACGTTATACGTTAAACGTTATACGTTATACGTTATACGTTATACGATATACGTTATACGTTATACGTTGTACGTTATACGTTATACGTTATACGTTATACGTTATACGTTATACGTTATACGTTATACGTTATACGTTATACGTTATACGTTATACGTTATACGTTATACGTTATACGTTATACGTTATACGTTATACGTTATACGTTATACGTTATACGTTATACGTTATACGTTATACGTTATACGTTATACGTTATACGTTATACGTTATGCGTTATACGCTATACGTTATGCGTTATAGGTCATACCTTATACGTGATACGTCATACGTTATACGTTATACGTTATACGTTATTCGTTATACGTTATACGTTATACGTTATACGTTATACGTTATACGTTATACGTTATACGTTATACGTTATACGTTATACGTTATACGTTATACGTTATACGTTATACGTTATACGTTATACGTTATACGTTATACGTTATACGTTATACGTTATACGTTATACGTTATACGTTATACGTTATACGTTATGCGTTATACGCTATACGTTATGCGTTATAGGTCATACCTTATACGTGATACGTCATACGTTATACGTTATACGTTATACGTTATTCGTTATACGTTATACGTTATACGTTATGCGTTATACGTTATGCGTTATAGGATATACGTTATACGTTATACGCTATACGTTATACGTTATACGTTATACATTATACGTTATGCGTTATACGTTATACGTTATACGTTATACGTTATACGTTATACGTTATACGTTATACGTTATACGTTATACGTTATACGTTATACGTTATACGTTATACGTTATACGTTATACGTTATACGTTATACGTTATACGTTATACGTTATACGTTATACGTTATACGTTATACGTTATACGTTATACGTTAAACGTTATACGTTATACGTTATACGTTATACGATATACGTTATACGTTATACGTTGTACGTTATACGTTATACGTTATACGTTATACGTTATACGTTATACGGTATACGTTATGCGTTATACGTTATACGTTATACGTTGTACGTTATACGTTATACGTTTTACGTTATACGTTATACGTTATACGTTATACGTTATACGTTATGCGTTATACGCTATACGTTATGCGTTATAGGTCATACCTTATACGTGATACGTCATACGTTAAACGTTATGCGTTATACGTTATACGTTATACGTTATACGTTATACGTTATACGTTATACGTTATACGTTATACGTTATACGTTATACGTTATACGTTATACGTTATACGTTATACGTTATACGTTATACGTTATACGTTATACGTTATACGTTATGCGTTATACGCTATACGTTATGCGTTATAGGTCATACCTTATACGTGATACGTCATACGTTATACGTTATACGTTATACGTTATTCGTTATACGTTATACGTTATACGTTATACGTTATACGTTATACGTTATACGTTATACGTTATACGTTATACGTTATACGTTATACGTTATACGTTATACGTTATACGTTATACGTTATACGTTATACGTTATACGTTATACGTTATACGTTATACGTTATACGTTATACGTTATACGTTATACGTTATACGTTATACGTTATACGTTATACGTTATACGTTATACGTTATACGTTATACGTTATACGTTATACGTTATACGTTATGCGTTATACGCTATACGTTATGCGTTATAGGTCATACCTTATACGTGATACGTCATACGTTATACGTTATACGTTGTACGTTATACGTTATACGTTATACGTTATACGTTATACGTTATACGTTATACGTTATACGTTATACGTTAAACGTTATACGTTATACGTTATACGTTATACGATATACGTTATACGTTATACGTTGTACGTTATACGTTATACGTTATACGTTAAACGTTATACGTTATACGTTATACGTTATACATTATACGCTATACGTTATACGTTGTACGTTATGCGTTATACGTTATGCGTTATACGTTATACGTTATTCGTTATACGTTGTACGTTATACGTTATACGTTATACGTTATACGTTATTCGTTATACGTTATACGTTATACGTTATACGTTATACGTTATACCATATACGTTATACGTTATACGTTATACGTTAAACGTTATACGTTATACGTTATACGTTATACGATATACGTTATACGTTATACGTTGTACGTTATACGTTATACGTTATACGTTATACGTTATACGTTATACGTTATACGTTATACGTTATACGTTATACGTTATACGTTATACGTTATACGTTATACGTTATACGTTATACGTTATACGTTATACGTTATACGTTATACGTTATACGTTCTACGTTCTACGTTATACGTTGTACGTTATACGTTGTACGTTATACGTTATACGTTATACGTTGTACGTTATACGTTATACGTTATACGTTATACGTTATACGTTATACGTTATACGTTATACGTTATACGTTATACGTTATACGTTATACGTTATACGTTATACGTTATACGTTATACGTTATACGTTATACGTTATACGTTATACGTTATACGTTATACGTTATACGTTATACGTTATACGTTATACGTTATGCGTTATACGCTATACGTTATGCGTTATAGGTCATACCTTATACGTGATACGTCATACGTTATACGTTATACGTTATACGTTATTCGTTATACGTTATACGTTATACGTTATACGTTATACGTCATACGTTATACGTTATACGTTATACGTTATACGTTATACGTTAAACGTTATACGTTATACGTTATACGTTATACGTTATACGTTATACGTTATACGCTATACGTTATACGTTGTACGTTATGCGTTATACGTTATGCGTTATACCTTATACGTTATACGTTATACGTTGTACGTTATACGTTATACGTTATACGTTATTCGTTATACGTTATACGTTATACGTTATACGTTATACGTTATACGTTATACGTTATACGTTATACGTTATACGTTATACGTTATACGTTATACGTTAAACTTTATACGTTATACGTTATACGTTATACGATATACGTTATACGTTATACGTTGTACGTTATACGTTATACGTTATACGTTAAACGTTATACGTTATACGTTATACGTTATACGTTATACGTTATACGCTATACGTTATACGTTGTACGTTATGCGTTATACGTTATGCGTTATACGTTATACGTTATTCGTTATACGTTGTACGTTATACGTTATACGTTATACGTTATACGTTATACGTTATGCGTTATAGGATATACGTTATACGTTATACGTTATACGTTATACGTTATACGTTATACGTTATACGTTATACGTTATACGTTATACGTTATACGTTATACGTTATACGTTATACGTTATACGTTATACGTTATACGTTATACGTTATACGTTATACGTTATACGTTATACGTTATACGTTATACGTTATACGTTATACGTTATACGTTATACGTTATACGTTATACGTTATGCGTTATACGCTATACGTTATGCGTTATAGGTCATACCTTATACGTGATACGTCATACGTTACACGTTATGCGTTATACGTTATACGTTATACGTTATACGTTATACGTTATACGTTATACGTTATACGTTATACGTTATACGTTATACGTTACACGTTATACGTAATATGTAATACGTTCTACGTTATAAGTTATACGTTATACGTTCTACGTTATACGTTATACGTTATACGTTATACGTTATACGTTATACGTTATACGTTATACGTTATACGTTATACGTTATACGGTATACGTTATGCGTTATACGTTATACGTTATACGTTATACGTTATACGTTATACGTTATACGTTATACGTTATACGTTATACGTTATACGTTATACGTTATACGTTATAGGTTATACGTTATACGTTATACGTTATACGTTATACGTTATACGTTATACGTTATACGTTATACGTTATACGTTATACGTTATACGTTATACGTTATACGTTATACGTTATACGTTATACGTTATACGTTATACGTTATACGTTATACGTTATACGATATACGTTATACGTTATACGTTATACGTTATACGTTATACGTTATACGTTATACGTTATACGTTATACGTTATACGTTATACGTTATACGTTATACGTTATACGTTATACGTTATACGTTATACGTTATACGTTATACGTTATACGTTCTACGTTGTACGTTATACGTTGTACGTTATACGTTGTACGTTATACGTTATACGTTATACGCTATACGTTATGCGTTATAGGTCATACCTTATACGTGATACGTCATACGTTATACGTTATACGTTATACGTTATTCGTTATACGTTATACGTTATACGTTATACGTTATACGTTATACGTTATACGTTATACGTTATACGTTATACGTTATACGTTATACGTTATACGTTATACGTTATACGTTATACGTTATACGTTATACGCTATACATTATACGTTGTACGTTATGCGTTATACGTTATGCGTTATACGTTATACGTTATACGTTATACGTTGTACGTTATACGTTATACGTTATACGTTATACGTTATTCGTTATACGTTATACGTTATACGTTATACGTTATACGTTATACGTTATACGTTAAACGTTATACGTTATACGTTATAAGTTATACGATATACGTTATACGTTATACGTTGTACGTTATACGTTATACGTTATACGTTATACGTTATACGTTATACGTTATACGTTATACGTTATACGTTATACGTTATACGTTATACGTTATACGTTATACGTTATACGTTATACGTTATACGTTATACGTTATACGTTATACGTTATACGTTATACGTTGTACGTTATACGTTGTACGTTATACGTTATACGTTGTACGTTATACGTTATACGTTAGACGTTATACGTTATACGTTATACGCTATACGTTATACGTTATACCTTATACGCTATACGTTATACGTTGTACGTTATGCGTTATACGTTATGCGTTATACGTTATACGTTATTCGTTATACGTTGTACGTTATACGTTATACGTTATACGTTATACGATATTCGTTATACGTTATACGTTATACGTTATACGTTATACGTTATAGGTTATACGTTATGCGTTATAGGATATACGTTATACGTTATACGTTATACGTTATACGTTATACATTATACGTTATACGTTATACGTTATACGTTATACGTTACTCGTTATACGTAATATGTAATACGTTTTACGTTATAAGTTATACGTTATACGTTATACGTTATACGTTATACGGTATACGTTATGCGTTATACGTTATACGTTATACGATATACGTTATACGTTAGACGTTATACGTTATACGTTATACGTTACTCGTTATACGTTATACGTTATACGTTATACGTTATACGTTATACGTTATACGTTATACGTTACTCGTTATACGTAATATGTAATACGTTTTACGTTATAAGTTATACGTTATACGTCATACGTTATACGTTATACGTTATACGTTATACGTTATACGTTATACGTTATACGTTATACGTTATACGGTATACGTTATGCGTTATACGTTATACGTTATACGATATACGTTATACGTTATACGTTTTACGTTATACGTTATACGTTATACGATATACGTTATACGTTATACGTTATGCGTTATAGGATATACGTTATACGTTATACGTTATACGTTATACGTTATACGTTATACATTATGCGTTATACGCTATACGTAATGCGTTATAGGTCACACCTTATACGTGATACGTCATACGCTATACGTTATACGTGATACGTTATACGTTATACGTTATACGTTATACGTTGTACGTTATACGTTAAACGTTAGACGTTATATGTTATACGTTATACGTTGTACGTTATACGTTATATGTAATATGTAATACGTTATACGTTATACGCTATACGTTATACGTTACACGTTATACGTTATACGTTATGCGTTATACGTTATGCGTTATACGTTATACGTTATACGTTATACGTTATACGTTATACGTTATACGTTATACGTTATACGTTTTACGTTATACGTTATACGTTATAAGTTATACGTTATACGTTATACGTTATACGTTATACGTTATACGTTATACGTTATACGTTATACGTTATACGTTATACGTTATACGTTATACGTTATACGTTATACGTTATACGTTATACGTTATACGTTATACGTTATACGTTATACGTTATACGTTATACGTTATACGTTATACGTTATACGTTATACGTTATACGTTATACGTTATACGTTATACGTTATACGTTATACGTTTTACGTTATACGTTATACGTTATACGTTATACGTTACACGTAATACGTTATACGTTACACGTTATAAGTTATACGTTATACGTTATACGTTATACGTTATACGTTATACATTATGCGTTATACGCTATACGTAATGCGTTATAGATCACACCTTATACGTGATACGTCATACGCTATACGTTATACGTGATACGTTATACGTTATACGTTATACGTTATACGTTGTACGTTATACGTTAAACGTTAGACGTTATATGTTATACGTTATACGTTGTACGTTATACGTTATATGT
This sequence comes from Ptiloglossa arizonensis, assembly GCF_051014685.1. Lineage (NCBI taxonomy): Eukaryota > Metazoa > Arthropoda > Insecta > Hymenoptera > Colletidae > Ptiloglossa > Ptiloglossa arizonensis. The sequence goes on from NW_027478657.1 coordinate 545,297, forward strand.
AATATGTAATACGTTATACGTTATACGCTATACGTTATACGTTACACGTTTGACGTTATACGTTATACGTTATACGTCATACGTTATACGTTATACGTTATACGTTATACGTTATACGTTATACGTTATACGTTATTCGTTATACGTTATACGTTATACGTTATACGTTATACGTTATACGTTATACGTTATACGATATACGTTATACGTTATACGTTATGCGTTATATGATATACGTTATACGTTATACGTTATACGTTATACGTTATACGTTATACGTTATACGTTATAGGTTATACGTTATACGTTATACGTTATACGTTATACGTTATACGTTATACGTTATACGTTATACGTTATACGTTATACGTTATACATTATGCATTATACGTTATACGTTATACGTTAAACGTTATACGTTATACGTTATACGTTATACGTTATACGATATACGTTATACGTTAAACGTTGTACGTTATACGTTATAAGTTATACGTTATACGTTATACGTTATACGTTATACGTTATACGTTATACGTTATAGGTTACACGTTATACGTTATACGTTATACGTTGTACGTTTTACATTATACGTTATACGTTATACGTTATAGGTCATACCTTATACGTGATACGTCATACGTTATACGTTATACGTTATACGTTATTCGTTATACGTTATACGTTATACGTTATACGTTATACGTTATACGTTATACGTTATACGTTATACGTTATACGTTATACGTTATACGTTAAACGTTATACGTAATACGTTATACGTTATACGTTATACGCTATACGTTATACGTTGTACGTTATGCGTTATACGTTATACGTTATACGTTATACGTTATACGTTATACGTTATACGTTATACGTTATACATTATACATTATACGTTATACGTTATACGTTAAACGTTATACGTTATACGTTATACGTTATACGTTATACGATATACGTTATACGTTAAACGTTGTACGTTATACGTTATAAGTTATACGTTATACGTTATACGTTATACGTTATACGTTATACGTTATACGTTATACATTATACATTATACGTTATACGTTATACGTTAAACGTTATACGTTATACGTTATACGTTATACGTTATAGGTTATACGTTATACGTTATACGTTATACGTTATACGTTATACGTTATACGTTATACGTTATACGTTATACGTTATACGTTATACATTATGCATTATACGTTATACGTTATACGTTAAACGTTATACGTTATACGTTATACGTTATACGTTATACGATATACGTTATACGTTAAACGTTGTACGTTATACGTTATAAGTTATACGTTATACGTTATACGTTATACGTTATACGTTATACGTTATACGTTATAGGTTACACGTTATACGTTATACGTTATACGTTGTACGTTTTACATTATACGTTATACGTTATACGTTATAGGTCATACCTTATACGTGATACGTCATACGTTATACGTTATACGTTATACGTTATTCGTTATACGTTATACGTTATACGTTATACGTTATACGTTATACGTTATACGTTATACGTTATACGTTATACGTTATACGTTATACGTTAAACGTTATACGTAATACGTTATACGTTATACGTTATACGCTATACGTTATACGTTGTACGTTATGCGTTATACGTTATACGTTATACGTTATACGTTATACGTTATACGTTATACGTTATACGTTATACATTATACATTATACGTTATACGTTATACGTTAAACGTTATACGTTATACGTTATACGTTATACGTTATACGATATACGTTATACGTTAAACGTTGTACGTTATACGTTATAAGTTATACGTTATACGTTATACGTTATACGTTATACGTTATACGTTATACGTTATAGGTTACACGTTATACGTTATACGTTATACGTTGTACGTTTTACATTATACGTTATACGTTATACGTTATAGGTCATACCTTATACGTGATACGTCATACGTTATACGTTATACGTTATGCGTTATAGGATATACGTTATACGTTATACGTTATACGTTATACGTTATACGTTATACATTATGCGTTATACGCTATACGTAATGCGTTATAGGTCACACCTTATACGTGATACGTCATACGCTATACGTTATACGTGATACGTTATACGTTATACGTTATACGTTATACGTTGTACGTTATACGTTAAACGTTAGACGTTATATGTTATACGTTATACGTTGTACATTATACGTTATATGTAATATGTAATACGTTATACGTTATACGCTATACGTTATACGTTACACGTTATACGTTATACGTTATGCGTTATACGTTATGCGTTATACGTTATACGTTATACGTTATACGTTATACGTTATACGTTATACGTTATACGTTATACGTTATACGTTATACGTTATACGTTATACGTTATACGTTATGCGTTATACGTTATACGTTATACGTTATACGTTATACGTTTGACGTTATACGTTATACGTTGTACGTTATACGTTGTACGTTATACGTTGTACGTTATACGTTATACGTTATACGTTATACGTTATACGTTATACGTTATACGTTATACGTTGTACGTTATACGTTATACGTTATACGTTAAACGTTATATGTTATACGTTATACGTTATACGATATACGTTATACGTTATACGTTGTACTTTATACGTTATACGTTATACGTTATACGTTATACGTTATACGTTATACGTTATACGTTATACGTTATACATTATACGTTATACGTTATACGTTATACGTTAAACGTTATTCGTTATACGTTATACGTTATACGTTAAACGTTATACGTTATACGTTATACGTTATACGTCATACGTTATACGTTATACGTTATACGTTATACGTTATACGTTATAAGTTATACGTTATACGTTATACGTTATAGGTCATACCTTATACGTGATACGTCATACGTTATACGTTATACGTTATACGTTATTCGTTATACGTTATACGTTATACGTTATACGTTATACGTTATACGTTATACGTTATACGTTATACGTTATACGTTATACGTTATTCGTTATACGTTAAACGTTATACGTTATTAGTTATACGTCATACGTTATACGTTATACGTTATACGTTATACGTTATACGTTATACGTTATACGTTATACGTTATACGTTATACGTTATACGTTATACGTTATACGTTATACGTTATACGTTATACGTTATACGTTTTACGTTGTACGTTATACGTTGTACGTTATACGTTGTACGTTATACGTTGTACGTTATACGTTGTACGTTATACGTTGTACGTTATACGTTATACGTTATACGTTATACGTTATACGTTATACGTTACACGTTATACGTTATACGTTATACGTTATACGTTATACGTTATACGTTACTCGTTATACGTAAAATGTAATACGTTTTACGTTATAAGTTATACGTTATACGTTAAACGTTATACGTTATACGTTATACGTTATACGTTATACGCTATACGTTATACGTTGTACGTTATGCGTTATACGTTATGCGTTATACGTTATACGTTATACGTTATACGTTGTACGTTATACGTTATTGGTTATACGTTATACGTTATACGTTATACGTTATGCGTTATACGTTATACGTTATACGTTATACGTTATACGTTATACGTTATACGTTATACGTTTGACGTTATACGTTATACGGTATACGTTATACGTTATGCGTTATACGTTATACGTTATACGTTATACGTTATACGTTATACGTTTGACGTTATACGTTATACGGTATACGTTATGCGTTATACGCTATACGTTATGCGTTATAGGATATACGTTATGGGTTATAGGATATACGTTATACGTGATACGTTGTACGTTATACGTTATACCTTATACGTTATACGTTATACGTTATACGTTATGCGTTATACGTTATACGTTATACGTTATACGTTAAACGTTATACGTTATACGTTATACGTTATACGTTATACGTTTGACGTTATACGTTATACGTTATACGTCATACGTTATGCGTTATACGTTATGCGTTATACGTTACACGTTATACGTTATACGTTATACGTTTTACGTTATACGTTATACGTTATACGTTACTCGTTATACGTAAAATGTAATACGTTTTACGTTATAAGTTATACGTTATACGTTATACGTTATACGTTATACGTTATACGTTATACGTTATACGTTATACGTTATACGGTATACGTTATGCGTTATACATTATACGTTATACGTTATACGTTATACGTTATACGTTATACGTTATACGTTTGACGTTATACGTTATACGGTATACGTTATACGTTATACGTTATACGTTATACGTTATACGTTATACGTTATACGTTATACGTTATACGTTTGACGTTATACGTTATACGGTATACGTTATGCGTTATACGCTATACGTTATGCGTTATAGGATATACGTTATGCGTTATAGGATATACGTTATACGTGATACGTTGTACGTTATACGTTATACGTTATACGTTATACGTTATACGTTATACGTTATACGTTATACGTTATACGTTATACGTTATACGTTATACGTTATACGTTTTACGTTATACGTTATACGTTATACGTTATACGTTATACGTTATACGTTATTCGTTATACGTTATACGTTATACGTTATACGTTATACGTTATACGTTATACGTTATACGTTATACGTTATACGTTATACGTTGTACGTTATACGTTGTACGTTATACGTTGTACGTTATACGTTATACGTTATACGTTATACGTTATACGTTATACGTTATACGTTATACGTTGTACGTTATACGTTATACGTTATACGTTATACGTTATACGTTATACGTTATACGTTATACGTTAAACGTTATACGTTATACGTTATACGTTATACGTTATACGTTATACGCTATACGTTATACGTTGTACGTTATGCGTTATACGTTATGCGTTATACGTTATACGTTATACGTTATACGTTGTACGTTATACGTTATACGTTATACGTTATACGTTATTCGTTATCCGTTATACGTTATACGTTATACGTTATACGTTATACGTTATACGTTATACGTTATACGTTATACGTTAAACGTTATACGTAATACGTTATACGTTATACGATATACGTTTTACGTTATACGTTGTACGTTATACGTTATACGTTATACGTTATACGTTATACGTTATACGTTATACGTTATACGTTATACGTTATACATTATACGTTATACGTTATACGTTATACGTTAAACGTTATTCGTTATACGTTATACGTTATACGTTATACGTTATACGTTATACGTTATACGTTATACGTCATACGTTATACGTTATACGTTATACGTTATACGTTATACGTTATACGTTATACGTTATACGTTATACGTTAAACGTTATACGTAATACGTTATACGTTATACGATATACGTTTTACGTTATACGTTGTACGTTATACGTTATACGTTATACGTTATACGTTATGCGTTATACGTTATACGTTATACGTTATACGTTATACATTATACGTTATACGTTATACGTTATACGTTTTACGTTATACGTTATACGTTATACGTTATACGTTATACATTATACGTTATACGTTATACGTTATTCGTTATACGTTGTTCGTTATACGTTATACGTTATACGACATACGTTATACGTTACTCGTTATACGTAAAATGTAATACGTTTTACGTTATAAGTTATACGTTATACGTTATACGTTATACGTTATACGTTATACGTTATACGTTATACGTTATACGTTATACGGTATACGTTATGCGTTATACGTTATACGTTATACGTTATACGTTATACGTTATACGTTATACGTTATAAGTTATACGTTATACGTTATACGTTATACGTTATACGTTATACGTTATACGTTATAAGTTGTACGTTATACGTTATACGTTATACGTTATACGTTATTCGTTATACGTTATACGTTATACGTTATACGTTATACGTTATACGTTATACGTTATACGTTATACGGTATACGTTATGCGTTATACGTTATACGTTATACGTTATACGTTATACGTTATACGTTATACGTTATACGTTATACGTTATACGTTATACGTTAAACGTTATACGTTATACGTTATACGTTATACGTTATACGCTATACGTTATACGTTGTACGTTATGCGTTATAGGATATACGTTATACGTGATACGTTGTACGTTATACGTTATACGTTATACGTTATACGTTATACGTTATACGTTATACGTTATACGTTATACGTTATACGTTATACGTTATACGTTATACGTTATACGTTTTACGTTATACGTTATACGTTATACGTTATACATTATACGTTATACGTTATACGTTATACGTTATACGTTATACGTTATACGTTATACGTTATACGTTATACGTTATACGTTAAACGTTATACGTTATACGTTATACGTTATACGTTATACGTTATACGCTATACGTTATACGTTGTACGTTATGCGTTATACGTTATGCGTTATACGTTATACGTTATACGTTATACGTTGTACGTTATACGTTATACGTTATACGTTATACGTTATTCGTTATCCGTTATACGTTATACGTTATACGTTATACGTTATACGTTATACGTTATACGTTATACGTTATACGTTAAACGTTATACGTAATACGTTATACGTTATACGATATACGTTTTACGTTATACGTTGTACGTTATACGTTATACGTTATACGTTATACGTTATACGTTATACGTTATACGTTATACGTTATACGTTATACGTTATACATTATACGTTATACGTTATACGTTATACGTTATACGTTATTCGTTATACGTTATACGTTATACGTTATACGTTATACGTTATACGTTATACGTTATACGTTATACGTTATACGTTATACGTTGTACGTTATACGTTGTACGTTATACGTTGTACGTTATACGTTATACGTTATACGTTATACGTTATACGTTATACGTTATACGTTATACGTTGTACGTTATACGTTATACGTTATACGTTAAACGTTATACGTTATACGTTATACGTTATACGATATACGTTATACGTTATACGTTGTACGTTATACGTTATACGTTATACGTTATACGTTATACGTTATACGTTATACGTTATACGTTATACATTATACGTTATACGTTATACGTTATACGTTAAACGTTATTCGTTATACGTTATACGTTATACGTTATACGTTATACGTTATACGTTATACGTTATACGTCATACGTTATACGTTATACGTTATACGTTATACGTTATACGTTATACGTTATAAGTTATACGTTATACGTTATACGTTATAGGTCATACCTTATACGTGACACGTCATACGTTATACGTTATACGTTATACGTTATTCGTTATACGTTATACCTTATACGTTATACGTTATACGTTATACGTTATACGTTATACGTTATACGTTATACGTTATACGTTATTCGTTATACGTTAAACGTTATACGTTATTAGTTATACGTCATACGTTATACGTTATACGTTATACGTTATACGTTATACGTTATACGTTATACGTTATACGTTATACGTTATACGTTATACGTTATACGTTATACGTTATACGTTATACGTTATACGTTATACGTTTTACGTTGTACGTTATACGTTGTACGTTATACGTTGTACGTTATACGTTGTACGTTATACGTTGTACGTTATACGTTGTACGTTATACGTTATACGTTATACGTTATACGTTATACGTTATACGTTACACGTTATACGTTATACGTTATACGTTATACGTTATACGTTATACGTTACTCGTTATACGTAAAATGTAATACGTTTTACGTTATAAGTTATACGTTATACGTTAAACGTTATACGTTAAACGTTATACGTTATACGTTATACGCTATACGTTATACGTTGTACGTTATGCGTTATACGTTATGCGTTATACGTTATACGTTATACGTTATACGTTGTACGTTATACGTTATACGTTATACGTTATACGTTATACGTTATACGTTATGCGTTATACGTTATACGTTATACGTTATACGTTATACGTTATACGTTATACGTTATACGTTTGACGTTATACGTTATACGGTATACGTTATACGTTATGCGTTATACGTTATACGTTATACGTTATACGTTATACGTTATACGTTTGACGTTATACGTTATACGGTATACGTTATGCGTTATACGCTATACGTTATGCGTTATAGGATATACGTTATGGGTTATAGGATATACGTTATACGTGATACGTTGTACGTTATACGTTATACGTTATACGTTATACGTTATACGTTATACGTTATGCGTTATACGTTATACGTTATACGTTATACGTTAAACGTTATACGTTATACGTTATACGTTATACGTTATACGTTATACGTTATACGTTATACGTTATACGTTATACGTTATACGTTATACGTTATACGTTATACGTTATACGTTATACGTTATACGTTATACGTTATACGTTATACGTTATACGTTATACGTTATACGTTATACGTTATACGTTATACGTTATACGTTATACGTTATACGTTATACGTTATACGTTATACGTTTTACGTTATACGTTATACGTTATACGTTATACGTTATACATTATACGTTATACGTTATACGTTATTCGTTATACGTTGTTCGTTATACGTTATACGTTATACGACATACGTTATACGTTACTCGTTATACGTAAAATGTAATACGTTTTACGTTATAAGTTATACGTTATACGTTATACGTTATACGTTATACGTTATACGTTATACGTTATACGTTATACGTTATACGGTATACGTTATGCGTTATACGTTATACGTTATACGTTATACGTTATACGTTATACGTTATACGTTATAAGTTATACGTTATACGTTATACGTTATACGTTATACGTTATACGTTATACGTTATAAGTTGTACGTTATACGTTATACGTTATACGTTATACGTTATTCGTTATACGTTATACGTTATACGTTATACGTTATACGTTATACGTTATACGTTATACGTTATACGGTATACGTTATGCGTTATACGTTATACGTTATACGTTATACGTTATACGTTATACGTTATACGTTATACGTTATACGTTATACGTTAAACGTTATACGTTATACGTTATACGTTATACGTTATACGTTATACGTTATACGTTATACGTTGTACGTTATACGTTATACGTTATACGTTATACGTTATACGTTATACGTTATACGTTATACGTTATACGTTATACGTTATACGTTATACGCTATACGTTATACGTTATACGTTATACGTTATACGCTATACGTTATACGTTGTACGTTATGCGTTATACGTTATGCGTTATACGTTATACGTTATACGTTATACGTTGTACGTTATACGTTATACGTTATACGTTATACGTTATACGTTATACGTTATACGTTATACGTTATACGTTATACGTTATACGTTATGCGTTATACGTTATACGTTATACGTTATACGTTATACGTTATACGTTATACGTTATACGTTATACGTTATACGTTATACGTTATACGTTATACGTTATACGGTATACGTTATGCGTTCTACGTTATACGTTATACGTTATACGTTATACGTTATACGTTATACGTTACACGTTATACGTTATACGTTATACGTTGTACGTTATACGTTATACGTTACTCGTTATACGTAAAATGTAATACGTTTTACGTTATAAGTTATACGTTATACGTTAAACGTTATACGTTATACGTTATACGTTATACGTTATACGCTATACGTTATACGTTGTACGTTATGCGTTATACGTTATGCGTTATACGTTATACGTTATACGTTATACGTTGTACGTTATACGTTATACGTTATACGTTATAAGTTATACGTTATACGTTATGCGTTATACGTTATACGTTATACGTTATACGTTATACGTTATACGTTATACGTTATACGTTTGACGTTATACGTTATACGGTATACGTTATACGTTATGCGTTATACGTTATACGTTATACGTTATACGTTATACGTTATACGTTTGACGTTATACGTTATACGGTATACGTTATGCGTTATACGCTATACGTTATGCGTTATAGGATATACGTTATGGGTTATAGGATATACGTTATACGTGATACGTTGTACGTTATACGTTATACGTTATACGTTATACGTTATACGTTATACGTTATGCGTTATACGTTATACGTTATACGTTATACGTTAAACGTTATACGTTATACGTTATACGTTATACGTTATACGTTATACGTTATACGTTATACGTTATACGTTATACGTTATACGTTATACGTTATACGTTATACGTTATACGTTATACGTTATACGTTATACGTTATACGTTATACGTTATACGTTATACGTTATACGTTATACGTTATACGTTATACGTTATACGTTTTACGTTATACGTTATACGTTATACGTTATACGTTATACATTATACGTTATACGTTATACGTTATTCGTTATACGTTGTTCGTTATACGTTATACGATATACGACATACGTTATACGTTACTCGTTATACGTAAAGTGTAATACGTTTTACGTTATAAGTTATACGTTATACGTTATACGTTATACGTTATACGTTATACGTTATACGTTATACGTTATACGTTATACGGTATACGTTATGCGTTATACGTTATACGTTATACGTTATACGTTATACGTTATACGTTATACGTTATAAGTTATACGTTATACGTTATACGTTATACGTTATACGTTATACGTTATTCGTTATCCGTTATACGTTATACGTTATACGTTATACGTTATACGTTATACGTTATACGTTATACGTTATACGTTAAACGTTATACGTAATACGTTATACGTTATACGATATACGTTTTACGTTATACGTTGTACGTTATACGTTATACGTTATACGTTATACGTTATACGTTATACGTTATACGTTATACGTTATACGTTATACATTATACGTTATACGTTATACGTTATACGTTATACGTTATTCGTTATACGTTATACGTTATACGTTATACGTTATACGTTATACGTTATACGTTATACGTTATACGTTATACGTTATACGTTGTACGTTATACGTTGTACGTTATACGTTGTACGTTATACGTTATACGTTATACGTTATACGTTATACGTTAAACGTTATTCGTTATACGTTATACGTTATACGTTATACGTTATACGTTATACGTTATACGTTATACGTTATACGTCATACGTTATACGTTATACGTTATACGTTATACGTCATACGTTATAAGTTATACGTTATACGTTATACGTTATAGGTCATACCTTATACGTGATACGTCATACGTTATACGTTATACGTTATACGTTATTCGTTATACGTTATACGTTATACGTTATACGTTATACGTTATACGTTATACGTTATACGTTATACGTTATACGTTATACGTTATACGTTATTCGTTATACGTTAAACGTTATACGTTATTAGTTATACGTCATACGTTATACGTTATACGTTATACGTTATACGTTATACGTTATACGTTATACGTTATACGTTATACGTTATACGTTATACGTTATACGTTATACGTTATACGTTATACGTTATACGTTATACGTTTTACGTTATACGTTATACGTTATACGTTATACGTTATACATTATACGTTATACGTTATACGTTATTCGTTATACGTTGTTCGTTATACGTTATACGTTATACGACATACGTTATACGTTACTCGTTATACGTAAAGTGTAATACGTTTTACGTTATAAGTTATACGTTATACGTTATACGTTATACGTTATACGTTATACGTTATACGTTATACGTTATACGTTATACGGTATACGTTATGCGTTATACGTTATTCGTTATCCGTTATACGTTATACGTTATACGTTATACGTTATACGTTATACGTTATACGTTATACGTTATACGTTAAACGTTATACGTAATACGTTATACGTTATACGATATACGTTTTACGTTATACGTTGTACGTTATACGTTATACGTTATACGTTATACGTTATACGTTATACGTTATACGTTATACGTTATACGTTATACATTATACGTTATACGTTATACGTTATACGTTATACGTTATTCGTTATACGTTATACGTTATACGTTATACGTTATACGTTATACGTTATACGTTATACGTTATACGTTATACGTTATACGTTGTACGTTATACGTTGTACGTTATACGTTGTACGTTATACGTTATACGTTATACGTTATACGTTATACGTTAAACGTTATTCGTTATACGTTATACGTTATACGTTATACGTTATGCGTTATACGTTATACGTTATACGTTATACGTTATACGTTATACGTTATACGTTATACGTTTGACGTTATACGTTATACGTTATACGTTATACGTTATACGTTATACGTTATACGTTATACGTTATACGTTATACGTTATACGTTATACGTTATACGTTATACGTTATACGTTGTACGTTATACGTTGTACGTTATACGTTGTACGTTATACGTTATACGTTATACGTTATACGTTATACGTTAAACGTTATTCGTTATACGTTATACGTTATACGTTATACGTTATGCGTTATACGTTATACGTTATACGTTATACGTTATACGTTGTACGTTATACGTTATACGTTATACGTTATACGTTATACGTTAAACGTTATTCGTTATACGTTATACGTTATACGTTATACGTTATACGTTATACGTTATACGTTATACGTCATACGTTATACGTTATACGTTATACGTTATACGTCATACGTTATAAGTTATACGTTATACGTTATACGTTATAGGTCATACCTTATACGTGATACGTCATACGTTATACGTTATACGTTATACGTTATTCGTTATACGTTATACGTTATACGTTATACGTTATACGTTATACGTTATACGTTATACGTTATACGTTATACGTTATACGTTATACGTTATTCGTTATACGTTAAACGTTATACGTTATTAGTTATACGTCATACGTTATACGTTATACGTTATACGTTATACGTTATACGTTATACGTTATACGTTATACGTTATACGTTATACGTTATACGTTATACGTTATACGTTATACGTTATACGTTATACGTTTTACGTTGTACGTTATACGTTGTACGTTATACGTTGTACGTTATACGTTGTACGTTATACGTTGTACGTTATACGTTGTACGTTATACGTTATACGTTATACGTTATACGTTACACGTTATACGTTATACGTTATACGTTATACGTTATACGTTATACGTTACTCGTTATACGTAAAATGTAATACGTTTTACGTTATAAGTTATACGTTATACGTTAAACGTTATACGTTATACGTTATACGTTATACGTTATACGCTATACGTTATACGTTGTACGTTATGCGTTATACGTTATGCGTTATACGTTATACGTTATACGTTATACGTTGTACGTTATACGTTATACGTTATACGTTATACGTTATACGTTATACGTTATGCGTTATACGTTATACGTTATACGTTATACGTTATACGTTATACGTTATACGTTATACGTTTGACGTTATACGTTATACGGTATACGTTATACGTTATGCGTTATACGTTATACGTTATACGTTATACGTTATACGTTTGACGTTATACGTTATACGGTATACGTTATGCGTTATACGCTATACGTTATGCGTTATAGGATATACGTTATGGGTTATAGGATATACGTTATACGTGATACGTTGTACGTTATACGTTATACGTTATACGTTATACGTTATACGTTATACGTTATGCGTTATACGTTATACGTTATACGTTATACGTTAAACGTTATACGTTATACGTTATACGTTATACGTTATACGTTATACGTTATACGTTATACGTTATACGTTATACGTTATACGTTATACGTTATACGTTATACGTTATACGTTATACGTTATACGTTATACGTTATACGTTATACGTTATACGTTATACGTTATACGTTATACGTTATACGTTATACGTTTTACGTTATACGTTATACGTTATACGTTATACGTTATACGTTATACATTATACGTTATACGTTATACGTTATTCGTTATACGTTGTTCGTTATACGTTATACGTTATACGACATACGTTATACGTTACTCGTTATACGTAAAATGTAATACGTTTTACGTTATAAGTTATACGTTATACGTTATACGTTATACGTTATACGTTATACGTTATACGTTATACGTTATACGTTATACGGTATACGTTATGCGTTATACATTATACGTTATACGTTATACGTTATACGTTATACGTTATACGTTATACGTTTGACGTTATACGTTATACGGTATACGTTATACGTTATGCGTTATACGTTATACGTTATACGTTATACGTTATACGTTTGACGTTATACGTTATACGGTATACGTTATGCGTTATACGCTATACGTTATGCGTTATAGGATATACGTTATGCGTTATAGGATATACGTTATACGTGATACGTTGTACGTTATACGTTATACGTTATACGTTATACGTTATACGTTATACGTTATACGTTATACGTTATACGTTATACGTTATACGTTATACGTTATACGTTATACGTTATACGTTATACGTTATACGTTATACGTTATACGTTTTACGTTATACGTTATACGTTATACGTTATACATTATACGTTATACGTTATACGTTATGCGTTATACGTTATTCGTTATACGTTATACGTTATACGTTATACGTTATACGTTATACGTTATACGTTATACGTTATACGTTATACGTTATACGTTATACGTTATAAGTTATACGTTATACGTTATACGTTATAGGTCATACCTTATACGTGATACGTCATACGTTATACGTTATACGTTATACGTTATTCGTTATCCGTTATACGTTATACGTTATACGTTATACGTTATACGTTATACGTTAAACGTTATACGTTATACGTTATACGTTATACGATATACGTTATACGTTTTACGTTGTACGTTATACGTTATACGTTATACGTTATACGTTATACGTTATACGTTATACGTTATACGTTATACGTTATACGTTATACGTTATACGTTATACGTTATACGTTATACGTTATACGTTATACGTTATACGTTATACGTTATACGTTATACGTTATACGTTATACGTTATACGTTATACGTTAAACGTTATACGTTATACGTTATACGTTATACGTTATACGCTATACGTTATACGTTGTACGTTATGCGTTATACGTTATGCGTTATACGTTACACGTTATACGTTATACGTTGTACGTTATACGTTATACGTTATACGTTATACGTTATTCGTTATACGTTATACGTTATACGTTATACGTTATACGTTATACGTTATACGTTATACGTTATACGTTATACGTTATACGTTATACGTTATACGTTATGCGTTATACGCTATACGTTATGCGTTATAGGTCATACCTTATACGTGATACGTCATACGTTATACGTTATACGTTATACGTTATTCGTTATACGTTATACGTTATACGTTATACGTTATACGTTATACGTTATACGTTATACGTTATACGTTATACGTTATACGTTATACGTTATACGTTATACGTTATACGTTAAACGTTATACGTTATACGTTATACGTTATACGTTATACGCTATACGTTATACGTTGTACGTTATGCGTTATACGTTATGCGTTATACGTTATACGTTATACGTTATACGTTGTACGTTATACGTTATACGGTATACGTTATACGTTATTCGTTATACGTTATACGTCATACGTTATACGTTATACGTTATACGTTATACGTTATGCGTTATACGTTATACGTTAAACGTTATACGTCATACGTTATACGTTATACGATATACGTTATACGTTATACGTTGTACGTTATACGTTATACGTTATACGTTATACGTTATACGTTATACGTTATAAGTTATACGTTATACGTTATACGTTATAGGTCATACCTTATACGTGATACGTCATACGTTATACGTTATACGTTATACGTTATTCGTTATACGTTGTACGTTATACGTTATACGTTATACGTTATACGTTATACGTTATACGTTATACGTTATACGTTCTACGTTATACGTTGTACGTTATACGTTGTACTTTATACGTTATACGTTATACGTTATACGATATACGTTATACGTTATACGTTATACGTTATATGTTTTACGTTATACCATATACGTTATACGTTATACATTATACGTTATACGTTATACGTTATACGTTATACGTTATTCGTTATACGTTATACGTTATACGTTATACGTTATACGTTATACGTTATACGTTACTCGTTATACGTAATATGAAATACGTTTCACGTTATAAGTTGTACGTTATACGTTATACGTTATACGTTATACGTTATACGTTATACGTTATACGTTATACGTTATACGGTATACGTTATGCGTTATACGTTATACGTTATACGTTATACGTTATACGTTATACGTTATACGTTATACGTTATACGTTATACGTTAAACGTTATACGTTATACGTTATACGTTATACGTTATACGTTATACGTTATACGTTATACGTTGTACGTTATACGTTATACGTTATACGTTATACGTTATACGTTATACGTTATGCGTTATACGCTATACGTTATGCGTTAAAGGTCATACCTTATACGTGATACGTCATACGTTATACGTTATACGTTATACGTTATTCGTTATACGTTATACGTTATACGTTATACGTTATACGTTATACGTTATACGTTATACGTTATACGTTATACGTTATACGTTATACGTTATACGTTATACGTTATACGTTATACGTTATACGTTATACGTTATACGTTATACGTTATACGTTATACGTTATACATTATACGTTATACGTTATACGTTAAACGTTATACGTTATACGTTATACGTTATACGTTATACGCTATACGTTATACGTTATACGTTATACGTTATACGTTATACGTTATACGTTATACGTTATACGTTATACGTTATACGTTATACGTTATACGTTATACGTTATACGTTATACGTTATACGTTATACGTTACACGTTATACGTTATACGTTACACGTTATACGTTATACGTTACACGTTATAAGTTATACGTTATACGTTATACGTTATACGTTATACGTTATACATTATGCGTTATACGCTATACGTAATGCGTTATAGGTCACACCTTATACGTGATACGTCATACGCTATACGTTATACGTGATACGTTATACGTTATACGTTATACGTTATACGTTGTACGTTATACGTTAAACGTTAGACGTTATATGTTATACGTTATACGTTGTACGTTATACGTTATATGTAATATGTAATACGTTATACGTTATACGCTATACGTTATACGTTACACGTTATACGTTATACGTTATGCGTTATACGTTATGCGTTATACGTTATACGTTATACGTTATACGTTATACGTTATACGTTATACGTTATACGTTATACGTTATACGTCATACGTTATACGTTATTCGTTATACGTTATACGTTATACGTTATACGTTATACGTTATACGTTATACGTTTGACGTTATACGTTATACGTTATACGTTATACGTTATACGTTATACGTTATACGTTTTACGTTTTACGTTATACGTTATACGTTATACGATATACGTTATACGTTATACGTTATGCGTTATAGGATATACGTTATACGTTATACGTTATACGTTATACGTTATACGTTATACGTTATACGTTATACGTTATACGTTATACGTTATACGTTATACGTTATACGTTATACGTTATACGTTATACGTTGTACGTTATACGTTATACGATATACGTTATACGTTATACGTTATACGTTATACGTTATACGTTATACGTTATACGTTATACGTTATACGTTATACGTTATACGTTATGCGTTATACGCTATACGTTCTGCGTTATAGGTCATACCTTATACGTGTTACGTCATACGTTATACGTTATACATTATACGTTATTCGTTATACGTTATACGTTATACGTTATACGTTATACGTTATACGTTATACGTTATACGTTATACGTTATACGTTATACGTTATACGTTATACGTTATACGTTATACGTTATACGTTATACGTTATACGTTATACGTTATACGTTATACGTTATACGTTATACGTTATACGTTATACGTTTGACGTTATACGCTATACGGTATACGTTATGCGTTATTCGCTATACGTTATGCGTTATAGGATATACGTTATGCATTATAGGATATACGTTATACGTGATACGTTGTACGTTATACGTTATACGTTATACGTTATACGTTATACGTTATACGTTATACGTTATACGTTATACGTTATACGTTGTACGTTATGCGTTAAACATTATACGTTATACGATATACGTTATACGTTATACGTTATGCGTTATGGCATATACCTTATTCGTTGTACGTTATGCGTTAAACATTATACGTTATACGATATACGTTATACGTTATACGTTATGCGTTATAGCATATACCTTATTCGTTATACGTTATACGTTATACGTTATACGTTATACGTTATACGTTATACGTTATACGTTATACGTTATACGTTATACGTTATACGTTATACGTTATACGTTATACGTTATACGTTATACGTTATACGTTATACGTTATACGTTATTCGTTATACGTTATACGTTATACGTTATACGTTATACGTTATACGTTATACGTTTGACGTTATACGTTATACGTTATACGTTATACGTTATACGTTATACGTTATACGTTTTACGTTTTACGTTATACGTTATACGTTATACGATATACGTTATACGTTATACGTTATGCGTTATAGGATATACGTTATACGTTATACGTTATACGTTATACGTTATACGTTATACGTTATACGTTATACGTTATACGTTATACGTTATACGTTATACGTTATACGTTATACGTTATACGTTATACGTTATACGTTATACGTTATACGGTATACGTTATACGTTTTACGTTTTACGTTATACGTTATACGTTATACGATATACGTTATACGTTATACGTTATGCGTTATAGGATTTACGTTATACGTTATACGTTATACGTTATACGTTATACGTTATACGTTATACGTTATACGTTATACGTTATACGTTATACGTTATACGTTATACGTTATACGTTATACGTTATACGTTATACGATGTACGTTATACGTTATACGATATACGTTATACGTTATACGTTATACGTTATACGTTATACGTTATACGTTATACGTTATACGTTATACGTTATACGTTATACGTTATACGTTATACGTTATGCGTTATACGCTATACGTTATGCGTTATAGGTCATACCTTATACGTGTTACGTCATACGTTATACGTTATACATTATACGTTATTCGTTATACGTTATACGTTATACGTTATACGTTATACGTTATACGTTATACGTTATACGTTATACGTTATACGTTATACGTTATACGTTATACGTTATACGTTATACGTTATACGTTATACGTTATACGTTATACGTTATTCGTTATACGTTGTACGTTATACGTTATACGTTATACGTTATACGTTATACGTTATACGTTATACGTTATACGTTCTACGTTATACGTTGTACGTTATACGTTGTACTTTATACGTTATACGTTATACGTTATACGATATACGTTATACGTTATACGTTATACGTTATATGTTTTACGTTATACCATATACGTTATACGTTATACATTATACGTTATACGTTATACGTTATACGTTATACGTTATTCGTTATACGTTATACGTTATACGTTATACGTTATACGTTATACGTTATACGTTACTCGTTATACTTAATATGAAATACGTTTCACGTTATAAGTTGTACGTTATACGTTATACGTTATACGTTATACGTTATACGTTATACGTTATACGTTATACGTTATACGGTATACGTTATGCGTTATACGTTATACGTTATACGTTATACGTTATACGTTATACGTTATACGTTATACGTTATACGTTATACGTTAAACGTTATACGTTATACGTTATACGTTATACGTTATACGTTATACGTTATACGTTATACGTTGTACGTTATACGTTATACGTTATACGTTATACGTTATACGTTATACGTTATGCGTTATACGCTATACGTTATGCGTTAAAGGTCATACCTTATACGTGATACGTCATACGTTATACGTTATACGTTATACGTTATTCGTTATACGTTATACGTTATACGTTATACGTTATACGTTATACGTTATACGTTATACGTTATACGTTATACGTTATACGTTATACGTTATACGTTATACGTTATACGTTATACGTTATACGTTATACGTTATACGTTATACGTTATACGTTATACGTTATACGTTATACGTTATACGTTATACGTTAAACGTTATACGTTATACGTTATACGTTATACGTTATACGCTATACGTTATACGTTATACGTTATACGTTATACGTTATACGTTATACGTTATACGTTATACGTTATACGTTATACGTTATACGTTATACGTTATACGTTATACGTTATACGTTATACGTTATACGTTACACGTTATACGTTATACGTTACACGTTATACGTTATACGTTACACGTTATAAGTTATACGTTATACGTTATACGTTATACGTTATACGTTATACATTATGCGTTATACGCTATACGTAATGCGTTATAGGTCACACCTTATACGTGATACGTCATACGCTATACGTTATACGTGATACGTTATACGTTATACGTTATACGTTATACGTTGTACGTTATACGTTAAACGTTAGACGTTATATGTTATACGTTATACGTTGTACGTTATACGTTATATGTAATATGTAATACGTTATACGTTATACGCTATACGTTATACGTTACACGTTATACGTTATACGTTATGCGTTATACGTTATGCGTTATACGTTATACGTTATACGTTATACGTTATACGTTATACGTTATACGTTATACGTTATACGTTATACGTCATACGTTATACGTTATTCGTTATACGTTATACGTTATACGTTATACGTTATACGTTATACGTTATACGTTTGACGTTATACGTTATACGTTATACGTTATACGTTATACGTTATACGTTATACGTTTTACGTTTTACGTTATACGTTATACGTTATACGATATACGTTATACGTTATACGTTATGCGTTATAGGATATACGTTATACGTTATACGTTATACGTTATACGTTATACGTTATACGTTATACGTTATACGTTATACGTTATACGTTATACGTTATACGTTATACGTTATACGTTATACGTTATACGTTGTACGTTATACGTTATACGATATACGTTATACGTTATACGTTATACGTTATACGTTATACGTTATACGTTATACGTTATACGTTATACGTTATACGTTATACGTTATGCGTTATACGCTATACGTTCTGCGTTATAGGTCATACCTTATACGTGTTACGTCATACGTTATACGTTATACATTATACGTTATTCGTTATACGTTATACGTTATACGTTATACGTTATACGTTATACGTTATACGTTATACGTTATACGTTATACGTTGTACGTTATACGTTATACGTTATACGTTATACGTTATACGTTATACGTTATACGTTATACGTTATACGTTATACGTTATACGTTATACGTTATACGTTATACGTTATACGTTATACGTTATACGTTATACGTTATACGTTATACGTTATACGTTATACGTTATACGTTATACGTTATACGTTATACGTTATACGTTATACGTTATTCGTTATACGTTATACGTTATACGTTATACGTTATACGTTATACGTTATACGTTTGACGTTATACGTTATACGTTATACGTTATACGTTATACGTTATACGTTATACGTTTTACGTTTTACGTTATACGTTATACGTTATACGATATACGTTATACGTTATACGTTATGCGTTATAGGATATACGTTATACGTTATACGTTATACGTTATACGTTATACGTTATACGTTATACGTTATACGTTATACGTTATACGTTATACGTTATACGTTATACGTTATACGTTATACGTTATACGTTATACGTTATACGTTATACGTTATACGTTATACGTTTTACGTTTTACGTTATACGTTATACGTTATACGATATACGTTATACGTTATACGTTATGCGTTATAGGATTTACGTTATACGTTATACGTTATACGTTATACGTTATACGTTATACGTTATACGTTATACGTTATACGTTATACGTTATACGTTATACGTTATACGTTATACGTTATACGTTATACGTTATACGATGTACGTTATACGTTATACGATATACGTTATACGTTATACGTTATACGTTATACGTTATACGTTATACGTTATACGTTATACGTTATACGTTATACGTTATACGTTATACGTTATGCGTTATACGCTATACGTTATGCGTTATAGGTCATACCTTATACGTGTTACGTCATACGTTATACGTTATACATTATACGTTATTCGTTATACGTTATACGTTATACGTTATACGTTATACGTTATACGTTATACGTTATACGTTATACGTTATACGTTATACGTTATACGTTATACGTTATACGTTATACGTTATACGTTATACGTTATACGTTATACGTTATACGTTATACGTTATA
Organism: Ptiloglossa arizonensis; assembly: GCF_051014685.1. NCBI lineage: Eukaryota > Metazoa > Arthropoda > Insecta > Hymenoptera > Colletidae > Ptiloglossa > Ptiloglossa arizonensis. Next base: position 568,086 of record NW_027478657.1, read on the forward strand.
CGTTATACGTTATACGTTATACGTTATACGTTATACGTTATACGTTATACGTTATACGTTTGACGTTCTACGCTATACGGCATACGTTATGCGTTATTCGCTATACGTTATGCGTTATAGGATATACGTTATGCATTATAGGATATACGTTATACGTGATACGTTGTACGTTATACGTTATACGTTATACGTTATACGTTATACGTTATACGTTATACGTTATACGTTATACGTTATACGTTGTACGTTATGCGTTAAACATTATACGTTATACGATATACGTTATACGTTATACGTTATGCGTTATGGCATATACCTTATTCGTTGTACGTTATGCGTTAAACATTATACGTTATACGATATACGTTATACGTTATACGTTATGCGTTATAGCATATACCTTATTCGTTATACGTTATACGTTATACGTTATACGTTATACGTTATACGTTATACGTTATACGTTATACGTTATACGTTATACGTTATACGTTATACGTTATACGTTATACGTTATACGTTATACGTTATACGTTATACGTTATACGTTATCCGTTATACGTTATACGTTATACGTTATACGTTATACGTTATACGTTATACGTTATACGTTATACGTTATACGTTATACGTTATACGTTACGCGTTATACGCTATACGTTATGCGTTATAGGTCATACCTTATACTTGATACGTCATACGTTATACGTTATACGTTATACGTTATTCGTTATACGTTATACGTAATACGTTATACGTTATACGTTATACGTTATACGTTATACGTTATACGTTATACGTTATACGTTATACGTTATACGTTATACGTTATACGTTAAACGTTATACGTTATACGTTATACGTTGTACGTTATACGTTGTACGTTATACGTTGTACGTTATACGTTGTACGTTATACGTTATACGTTATACGTTATACGTTATACGTTATACGTTCTACGTTATACGTTGTACGTTATACGTTATACGTTATACGTTAAACGTTATACGTTATACGTTATACGTTATACGATATACGTTATACGTTATACGTTGTACGTTATACGTTATACGTTATACGTTATACGTTATACGTTATACGTTATACGTTATACGTTATACATTATACGTTATACGTTATACGTTATACGTTAAACGTTATTCGTTATACGTTATACGTTATACGTTATACGTTATACGTTATACGTTATACGTTATACGTCATACGTTATACGTTATACGTTATACGTTATACGTTATACGTTATAAGTTATACGTTATACGTTATACGTTATAGGTCATACCTTATACGTGATACGTCATACGTTATACGTTATACGTTATACGTTATTCGTTATACGTTATACGTTATACGTTATACGTTATACGTTATACGTTATACGTTATACGTCATACGTTATACGTTGTACGTTATTCGTTATACGTTAAACGTTATACGTTATTAGTTATACGTCATACGTTACTCGTTATACGTAAAATGTAATACGTTTTACGTTATAAGTTATACGTTATACGTTAAACGTTATACGTTATACGTTATACGTTATACGTTATACGCTATACGTTATACGTTGTACGTTATGCGTTATACGTTATGCGTTATACGTTGTACGTTATACGTTATACGTTATACGTTGTACGTTATACGTTATACGTTATACGTTATACGTTATACGTTATACGTTATGCGTTATACGTTATACGTTATACGTTATACGTTATACGTTATACGTTATACGTTATACGTTTGACGTTATACGTTATACGGTATACGTTATACGTTATGCGTTATACGTTATACGTTATACGTTATACGTTATACGTTTGACGTTATACGTTATACGGTATACGTTATGCGTTATACGCTATACGTGATGCGTTATAGGATATACGTTATGGGTTATAGGATATACGTTATACGTGATACGTTGTACGTTATACGTTATACGTTATACGTTATACGTTATACGTTATACGTTATGCGTTATACGTTATACGTTACACGTTATACGTTATACGTTACACGTTATAAGTTATACGTTATACGTTATACGTTATACGTTATACGTTATACATTATGCGTTATACGCTATACGTAATGCGTTATAGGTCACACCTTATACGTGATACGTCACACGCTATACGTTATACGTGATACGTTATACGTTATACGTTATACGTTATACGTTGTACGTTATACGTTAAACGTTAGACGTTATATGTTATACGTTATACGTTGTACGTTATACGTTATACGTAATATGTAATACGTTATACGTTACACGTTATACGTTATACGTTATGCGTTATACGTTAAGCGTTATACGTTATACGTTATACGTTATACGTTATACTTTATACGTTATACGTTATACGTTATACGTTATACTTTATACGTTATACGTTATACGTTATACGTTATACGTCATACGTTATACGTTATTCGTTATACGTTATACGTTATACGTTATACGTTATACGTTATACGTTATACGTTATACGTTTGACGTTATACGTTATACGTTATACGTTATACGTTATACGTTATACGTTATACGTTTTACGTTTTACGTTATACGTTATACGTTATACGATATACGTTATACGTTATACGTTATGCGTTATAGGATATACGTTATACGTTATACGTTATACGTTATACGTTATACGTTATACGTTATACGTTATACGTTATACGTTATACGTTATACGTTATACGTTATACGTTATACGTTATACGTTGTACGTTATACGTTATACGATATACGTTATACGTTATACGTTATACGTTATACGTTATACGTTATACGTTATACGTTATACGTTATACGTTATACGTTATGCGTTATACGCTATACGTTCTGCGTTATAGGTCATACCTTATACGTGTTACGTCATACGTTATAAGTTATACATTATACGTTATTCGTTATACGTTATACGTTATACGTTATACGTTATACGTTATACGTTATACGTTATACGTTATACGTTATACGTTATACGTTATACGTTATACGTTATACGTTATACGTTATACGTTATACGTTATACGTTATACGTTATACGTTATACGTTATACGTTATACGTTATACGTTATACGTTATACGTTATACGTTTGACGTTATACGCTATACGGTATACGTTATGCGTTATTCGCTATACGTTATGCGTTATAGGATATACGTTATGCATTATAGGATATACGTTATACGTGATACGTTGTACGTTATACGTTATACGTTATACGTTATACGTTATACGTTATACGTTATACGTTATACGTTATACGTTATACGTTGTACGTTATGCGTTAAACATTATACGTTATACGATATACGTTATACGTTATACGTTATGCGTTATGGCATATACCTTATTCGTTGTACGTTATACGTTATACGTTATACGTTATACGTTATACGTTATACGTTATACGTTATACGTTATACGTTATACGTTATACGTTATACGTTATACGTTATACGTTATACGTTATACGTTATACGTTATACGTTATACGTTATACGTTATACGTTTTACGTTTTACGTTATACGTTATACGTTATACGATATACGTTATACGTTATACGTTATGCGTTATAGGATTTACGTTATACGTTATACGTTATACGTTCTACGTTATACGTTATACGTTATACGTTATACGTTATACGTTATACGTTATACGTTATACGTTATACGTTATACGTTGTACGTTATACGTTATACGATATACGTTATACGTTATACGTTATACGTTATACGTTATACGTTATACGTTATACGTTATACGTTATACGTTATACGTTATACGTTATGCGTTATACGCTATACGTTATGCGTTATAGGTCATACCTTATACGTGTTACGTCATACGTTATACGTTATACATTATACGTTATTCGTTATACGTTATACGTTATACGTTATACGTTATACGTTATACGTTATACGTTATACGTTATACGTTATACGTTATACGTTATACGTTATACGTTATACGTTATACGTTATACGTTATACGTTATACGTTATACGTTATACGTTATACGTTATACGTTATACGTTATACGTTATACGTTATACGTTATACGTTATACGTTATACGTTTGACGTTATACGCTATACGGCATACGTTATGCGTTATTCGCTATACGTTATGCGTTATAGGATATACGTTATGCATTATAGGATATACGTTATACGTGATACGTTGTACGTTATACGTTATACGTAATACGTTATACATTATACGTTATACGTTATACGTTATACGTTATACGTTGTACGTTATGCGTTAAACATTATACGTTATACGATATACGTTATACGTTATACGTTATGCGTTATGGCATATACCTTATTCGTTGTACGTTATGCGTTAAACATTATACGTTATACGATATACGTTATACGTTATACGTTATGCGTTATAGCATATACCTTATTCGTTATACGTTATACGTTATACGTTATACGTTATACGTTATACGTTATACGTTATACGTTATACGTTATACGTTATACGTTATACGTTATACGTTATACGTTATACGTTATACGTTATACGTTATACGTTATACGTTATACGTTATACGTTATCCGTTATACGTTATACGTTATACGTTATACGTTATACGTTATACGTTATACGTTATACGTTATACGTTATACGTTATACGTTATACGTTACGCGTTATACGCTATACGTTATGCGTTATAGGTCATACCTTATACTTGATACGTCATACGTTATACGTTATACGTTATACGTTATTCGTTATACGTTATACGTAATACGTTATACGTTATACGTTATACGTTATACGTTATACGTTATACGTTATACGTTATACGTTATACGTTATACGTTATACGTTATACGTTAAACGTTATACGTTATACGTTATACGTTATACGTTATACGCTATACGTTATACGTTGTACGTTATGCGTTATACGTTATGCGTTATACGTTATACGTTATACGTTATACGTTGTACGTTATACGTTATACGTTATACGTTATACGTTATACGTTATTCGTTATACGTTATACGTTATACGTTATACGTTATACGTTATACGTTATATGTTATACGTTATACGTCATACGTTATACGTTATACGTTATACGTTATACATTATACGTTATACGTTATACGTTATACGTTATACGTTATTCGTTATACGTTATACGTTATACGTTATACGTTATACGTTATACGTTATACGTTATACGTTATACGTTATACGTTACTCGTTATACGTAATATGTAATACGTTTTACATTATAAGTTATACGTTATACGTTATACGTTATTCGTTATACGTTATACGTTATACGTTATACGTTATACGGTATACGTTATACGTTATACGTTATACGTTATACGTTATACGTTATACGTTATACGTTATACGTTATACGTTACTCGTTATACGTAAAATGTAATACGTTTTACGTTATAAGTTATACGTTATACGTTATACGTTATACGTTATACGTTATACGTTATACGTTATACGTTATACGTTATACGGTATACGTTATGCGTTATACATTATACGTTATACGTTATACGTTATACGTTATACGTTATACGTTATACGTTTGACGTTATACGTTATACGTTATACGGTATACGTTATACGTTATGCGTTATACGTTATACGTTATACGTTATACGTTATACGTTATACGTCATACGTTATACGGTATACGTTATACGTTATACGTTATTCGTTATACGTTATACGTTATACGTTATACGTTATACGTTACTCGTTATACGTAAAATGTAATACGTTTTACGTTATAAGTTATACGTTATACCTTATACGTTATACGTTATACGTTATACGTTATACGTTATACGTTATACGTTATACGTTATACGTTATACGTTATACGTTATACGTTATACGTTATACTTTATACGTTATACGTTATACGTTATACGTTATACGTTATACGTTATACGTTATAAGTTATACGTTATACGTTATACGTTATAGGTCATACCTTATACGTGATACGTCATACGTTATACGTTATACGTTATACGTTATACGTTATACGTTATACGTTATACGTTATACGTTATACGTTATACGGTATACGTTATGCGTTATACATTATACGTTATACGTTATACGTTATACGTTATACGTTATACGTTATACGTTTGACGTTATACGTTATACGTTATACGGTATACGTTATACGTTATGCGTTATACGTTATACGTTATACGTTATACGTTATACGTTATACGTTATACGTTATACGTTATACGTTATACGTTATACGTTATTCGTTATACGTTATACGTTATACGTTATACGTTATACGGTATACGTTATACGTTATACGTTATACGTTATACGTTATACGTTATACGTTATACGTTATACGTTATACGTTATACGTTATACGTTATACGTTATACGTTATACGTTATACGTTGTACGTTTTACATTATACGTTATACGTTATACGTTATACGTTATACGTTATACGTTGTACGTTATATGTTGTACGTTATACGTTGTACGTTATACGTTATACGTTATACGTTATACGTTATACGTTACTCGTTATACGTAAAATGTAATACGTTTTACGTTATAAGTTATACGTTATACCTTATACGTTATACGTTATACGTTATAAATTATACGTTATACGTTATACGTTATACGTTATACGTTATACGTTATACGTTATACGTTATACGTTATACTTTATACGTTATACGTTATACGATATACGTTATACGTTATACGTTATACGTTATACGTTATACGTTATACGTTATACGTTATACGTTATACGTTATACGTTATACGTTATACGTTATGCGTTATACGCTATACGTTATGCGTTATAGGTCATACCTTATACGTGTTACGTCATACGTTATACGTTATACATTATACGTTATTCGTTATACGTTATACGTTATACGTTATACGTTATACGTTATACGTTATACGTTATACGTTATACGTTATACGTTATACGTTATACGTTATACGTTATACGTTATACGTTATACGTTATACGTTATCCGTTATACGTTATACGTTATACGTTATACGTTATACGTTATACGTTATACGTTATACGTTATACGTTATACGTTATACGTTATACGTTATACGTTATACGTTATACGTTATACGTTGTACGTTTTACATTATACGTTATACGTTATACGTTATACGTTATACGTTATACGTTGTACGTTATATGTTGTACGTTATACGTTGTACGTTATACGTTATACGTTATACGTTATACGTTATACGTTACTCGTTATACGTAAAATGTAATACGTTTTACGTTATAAGTTATACGTTATACCTTATACGTTATACGTTATACGTTATACGTTATACGTTATACGTTATACGTTATACGTTATACGTTATACGTTATACGTTATACGTTATACGTTATACTTTATACGTTATACGTTATACGATATACGTTATACGTTATACGTTATACGTTATACGTTATACGTTATACGTTATACGTTATACGTTATACGTTATACGTTATACGTTATACGTTATGCGTTATACGCTATACGTTATGCGTTATAGGTCATACCTTATACGTGTTACGTCATACGTTATACGTTATACATTATACGTTATTCGTTATACGTTATACGTTATACGTTATACGTTATACGTTATACGTTATACGTTATACGTTATACGTTATACGTTATACGTTATACGTTATACGTTATACGTTATACGTTATACGTTATACGTTATACGTTATACGTTATACGTTATACGTTATACGTTATACGTTATACGTTATACGTTATACGTTATACGTTATACGTTATACGTTATACGTTATACGTTATACGTTATACGTTATACGTTATACGTTTGACGTTATACGCTATACGGCATACGTTATGCGTTATTCGCTATACGTTATGCGTTATAGGATATACGTTATGCATTATAGGATATACGTTATACGTGATACGTTGTACGTTATACGTTATACGTTATACGTTATACGTTATACGTTATACGTTATACGTTATACGTTATACGTTATACGTTGTACGTTATGCGTTAAACATTATACGTTATACGATATACGTTATACGTTATACGTTATGCGTTATGGCATATACCTTATTCGTTGTACGTTATGCGTTAAACATTATACGTTATACGATATACGTTATACGTTATACGTTATGCGTTATAGCACATACCTTATTCGTTATACGTTATACGTTATACGTTATACGTTATACGTTATACGTTATACGTTATACGTTATACGTTATACGTTATACGTTATACGTTATACGTTATACGTTATACGTTATACGTTATACGTTATACGTTATACGTTATACGTTATACGTTATACGTTATACGTTATCCGTTATACGTTATACGTTATACGTTATACGTTATACGTTATACGTTATACGTTATACGTTATACGTTATACGTTATACGTTATACGTTATACGTTACGCGTTATACGCTATACGTTATGCGTTATAGGTCATACCTTATACTTGATACGTCATACGTTATACGTTATACGTTATACGTTATTCGTTATACGTTATACGTAATACGTTATACGTTATACGTTATACGTTATACGTTATACGTTATACGTTATACGTTATACGTTATACGTTATACGTTATACGTTATACGTTAAACGTTATACGTTATACGTTATACGTTATACGTTATACGCTATACGTTATACGTTGTACGTTATGCGTTATACGTTATGCGTTATACGTTATACGTTATACGTTATACGTTGTACGTTATACGTTATACGTTATACGTTATACGTTATACGTTATTCGTTATACGTTATACGTTATACGTTATACGTTATACGTTATACGTTATACGTTATATGTTATACGTTATACGTCATACGTTATACGTTATACGTTATACGTTATACATTATACGTTATACGTTATACGTTATACGTTATACGTTATTCGTTATACGTTATACGTTATACGTTATACGTTATACGTTATACGTTATACGTTATACGTTATACGTTATACGTTATACGTTACTCGTTATACGTAATATGTAATACGTTTTACATTATAAGTTATACGTTATACGTTATACGTTATTCGTTATACGTTATACGTTATACGTTATACGTTATACGGTATACGTTATACGTTATACGTTATACGTTATACGTTATACGTTATACGTTATACGTTATACGTTATACGTTACTCGTTATACGTAAAATGTAATACGTTTTACGTTATAAGTTATACGTTATACGTTATACGTTATACGTTATACGTTATACGTTATACGTTATACGTTATACGTTATACGGTATACGTTATGCGTTATACATTATACGTTATACGTTATACGTTATACGTTATACGTTATACGTTATACGTTTGACGTTATACGTTATACGTTATACGGTATACGTTATACGTTATGCGTTATACGTTATACGTTATACGTTATACGTTATACGTTATACGTTATACGTTATACGTTATACGTTATACGTTATACGTTATACATTATACGTTATACGTTATACGTTATACGTTATACGTTATTCGTTATACGTTATACGTTATACGTTATACGTTATACGTTATACGTTATACGTTATACGTTATTCGTTATACGTTACTCGTTATACGTAAAATGTAATACGTTTTACGTTATAAGTTATACGTTATACGTTATACGTTATACGTTATACGTTATACGTTATACGTTATACGTTATACGTTATACGTTATACGTTATACGTTATACGTTATACGTTATACGTTATACGTTATACGTTATACGTTATACGTTATACGTTATACGTTATACGTTATACGTTATACGGTATACGTTATGCGTTATACATTATACGTTATACGTTATACGTTATACGTTATACGTTATACGTTATACGTTTGACGTTATACGTTATACGTTATACGGTATACGTTATACGTTATGCGTTATACGTTATACGTTATACGTTATACGTTATACGTTATACGTTATACGTTATACGTTATACGTTATACGTTATACGTTATTCGTTATACGTTATACGTTATACGTTATACGTTATACGGTATACGTTATACGTTATACGTTATACGTTATACGTTATACGTTATACGTTATACGTTATACGTTATACGTTATACGTTATACGTTATACGTTATACGTTATACGTTATACGTTGTACGTTTTACATTATACGTTATACGTTATACGTTATACGTTATACGTTATACGTTGTACGTTATATGTTGTACGTTATACGTTGTACGTTATACGTTATACGTTATACGTTATACGTTATACGTTACTCGTTATACGTAAAATGTAATACGTTTTACGTTATAAGTTATACGTTATACCTTATACGTTATACGTTATACGTTATACGTTATACGTTATACGTTATACGTTATACGTTATACGTTATACGTTATACGTTATACGTTATACGTTATACTTTATACGTTATACGTTATACGATATACGTTATACGTTATACGTTATACGTTATACGTTATACGTTATACGTTATACGTTATACGTTATACGTTATACGTTATACGTTATACGTTATGCGTTATACGCTATACGTTATGCGTTATAGGTCATACCTTATACGTGTTACGTCATACGTTATACGTTATACATTATACGTTATTCGTTATACGTTATACGTTATACGTTATACGTTATACGTTATACGTTATACGTTATACGTTATACGTTATACGTTATACGTTATACGTTATACGTTATACGTTATACGTTATACGTTATACGTTATACGTTATACGTTATACGTTATACGTTATACGTTATACGTTATACGTTATACGTTATACGTTATACGTTATACGTTATACGTTATACGTTATACGTTATACGTTATACGTTTGACGTTATACGCTATACGGCATACGTTATGCGTTATTCGCTATACGTTATGCGTTATAGGATATACGTTATGCATTATAGGATATACGTTATACGTGATACGTTGTACGTTATACGTTATACGTTATACGTTATACGTTATACGTTATACGTTATACGTTATACGTTATACGTTGTACGTTATGCGTTAAACATTATACGTTATACGATATACGTTATACGTTATACGTTATGCGTTATGGCATATACCTTATTCGTTGTACGTTATGCGTTAAACATTATACGTTATACGATATACGTTATACGTTATACGTTATGCGTTATAGCACATACCTTATTCGTTATACGTTATACGTTATACGTTATACGTTATACGTTATACGTTATACGTTTTACGTTGTACGTTATACGTTGTACGTTATACGTTGTACGTTATACGTTGTACGTTATACGTTGTACGTTATACGTTGTACGTTATACGTTATACGTTATACGTTATACGTTACACGTTATACGTTATACGTTATACGTTATACGTTATACGTTATACGTTACTCGTTATACGTAAAATGTAATACGTTTTACGTTATAAGTTATACGTTATACGTTAAACGTTATACGTTATACGTTATACGTTATACGTTATACGCTATACGTTATACGTTGTACGTTATGCGTTATACGTTATGCGTTATACGTTATACGTTATACGTTATACGTTGTACGTTATACGTTATACGTTATACGTTATACGTTATACGTTATACGTTATGCGTTATACGTTATACGTTATACGTTATACGTTATACGTTATACGTTATACGTTATACGTTTGACGTTATACGTTATACGGTATACGTTATACGTTATGCGTTATACGTTATACGTTATACGTTATACGTTATACGTTTGACGTTATACGTTATACGGTATACGTTATGCGTTATACGCTATACGTTATGCGTTATAGGATATACGTTATGGGTTATAGGATATACGTTATACGTGATACGTTGTACGTTATACGTTATACGTTATACGTTATACGTTATACGTTATACGTTATGCGTTATACGTTATACGTTATACGTTATACGTTAAACGTTATACGTTATACGTTATACGTTATACGTTATACGTTATACGTTATACGTTATACGTTATACGTTATACGTTATACGTTATACGTTATACGTTATACGTTATACGTTATACGTTATACGTTATACGTTATACGTTATACGTTATACGTTATACGTTATACGTTGTACGTTATGCGTTAAACATTATACGTTATACGATATACGTTATACGTTATACGTTATGCGTTATGGCATATACCTTATTCGTTGTACGTTATGCGTTAAACATTATACGTTATACGATATACGTTATACGTTATACGTTATGCGTTATAGCACATACCTTATTCGTTATACGTTATACGTTATACGTTATACGTTATACGTTATACGTTATACGTTTTACGTTGTACGTTATACGTTGTACGTTATACGTTGTACGTTATACGTTGTACGTTATACGTTGTACGTTATACGTTGTACGTTATACGTTATACGTTATACGTTATACGTTACACGTTATACGTTATACGTTATACGTTATACGTTATACGTTATACGTTACTCGTTATACGTAAAATGTAATACGTTTTACGTTATAAGTTATACGTTATACGTTAAACGTTATACGTTATACGTTATACGTTATACGTTATACGCTATACGTTATACGTTGTACGTTATGCGTTATACGTTATGCGTTATACGTTATACGTTATACGTTATACGTTGTACGTTATACGTTATACGTTATACGTTATACGTTATACGTTATACGTTATGCGTTATACGTTATACGTTATACGTTATACGTTATACGTTATACGTTATACGTTATACGTTTGACGTTATACGTTATACGGTATACGTTATACGTTATGCGTTATACGTTATACGTTATACGTTATACGTTATACGTTTGACGTTATACGTTATACGGTATACGTTATGCGTTATACGCTATACGTTATGCGTTATAGGATATACGTTATGGGTTATAGGATATACGTTATACGTGATACGTTGTACGTTATACGTTATACGTTATACGTTATACGTTATACGTTATACGTTATGCGTTATACGTTATACGTTATACGTTATACGTTAAACGTTATACGTTATACGTTATACGTTATACGTTATACGTTATACGTTATACGTTATACGTTATACGTTATACGTTATACGTTATACGTTATACGTTATACGTTATACGTTATACGTTATACGTTATACGTTATACGTTATACGTTATACGTTATACGTTATACGTTATACGTTATACGTTTTACGTTATACGTTATACGTTATACGTTATACGTTATACGTTATACATTATACGTTATACGTTATACGTTATTCGTTATACGTTGTTCGTTATACGTTATACGTTATACGACATACGTTATACGTTACTCGTTATACGTAAAATGTAATACGTTTTACGTTATAAGTTATACGTTATACGTTATACGTTATACGTTATACGTTATACGTTATACGTTATACGTTATACGTTATACGGTATACGTTATGCGTTATACATTATACGTTATACGTTATACGTTATACGTTATACGTTATACGTTATACGTTTGACGTTATACGTTATACGGTATACGTTATACGTTATGCGTTATACGTTATACGTTATACGTTATACGTTATACGTTTGACGTTATACGTTATACGGTATACGTTATGCGTTATACGCTATACGTTATGCGTTATAGGATATACGTTATGCGTTATAGGATATACGTTATACGTGATACGTTGTACGTTATACGTTATACGTTATACGTTATACGTTATACGTTATACGTTATACGTTATACGTTATACGTTATACGTTATACGTTATACGTTATACGTTATACGGTATACGTTATGCGTTATACATTATACGTTATACGTTATACGTTATACGTTATACGTTATACGTTATACGTTTGACGTTATACGTTATACGTTATACGGTATACGTTATACGTTATGCGTTATACGTTATACGTTATACGTTATACGTTATACGTTATACGTTATACGTTATACGTTATACGTTATACGTTATACGTTATACATTATACGTTATACGTTATACGTTATACGTTATACGTTATTCGTTATACGTTATACGTTATACGTTATACGTTATACGTTATACGTTATACGTTATACGTTATTCGTTATACGTTACTCGTTATACGTAAAATGTAATACGTTTTACGTTATAAGTTATACGTTATACGTTATACGTTATACGTTATACGTTATACGTTATACGTTATACGTTATACGTTATACGTTATACGTTATACGTTATACGTTATACGTTATACGTTATACGTTATACGTTATACGTTATACGTTATACGTTATACGTTATACGTTATACGTTATACGTTATACGGTATACGTTATGCGTTATACATTATACGTTATACGTTATACGTTATACGTTATACGTTATACGTTATACGTTTGACGTTATACGTTATACGTTATACGGTATACGTTATACGTTATGCGTTATACGTTATACGTTATACGTTATACGTTATACGTTATACGTTATACGTTATACGTTATACGTTATACGTTATACGTTATTCGTTATACGTTATACGTTATACGTTATACGTTATACGGTATACGTTATACGTTATACGTTATACGTTATACGTTATACGTTATACGTTATACGTTATACGTTATACGTTATACGTTATACGTTATACGTTATACGTTATACGTTATACGTTATACGTTGTACGTTTTACATTATACGTTATACGTTATACGTTATACGTTATACGTTATACGTTGTACGTTATATGTTGTACGTTATACGTTGTACGTTATACGTTATACGTTATACGTTATACGTTATACGTTACTCGTTATACGTAAAATGTAATACGTTTTACGTTATAAGTTATACGTTATACCTTATACGTTATACGTTATACGTTATACGTTATACGTTATACGTTATACGTTATACGTTATACGTTATACGTTATACGTTATACGTTATACGTTATACTTTATACGTTATACGTTATACGATATACGTTATACGTTATACGTTATACGTTATACGTTATACGTTATACGTTATACGTTATACGTTATACGTTATACGTTATACGTTATACGTTATGCGTTATACGCTATACGTTATGCGTTATAGGTCATACCTTATACGTGTTACGTCATACGTTATACGTTATACATTATACGTTATTCGTTATACGTTATACGTTATACGTTATACGTTATACGTTATACGTTATACGTTATACGTTATACGTTATACGTTATACGTTATACGTTATACGTTATACGTTATACGTTATACGTTATACGTTATACGTTATACGTTATACGTTATACGTTATACGTTATACGTTATACGTTATACGTTATACGTTATACGTTATACGTTATACGTTATACGTTATACGTTATACGTTATACGTTATACGTTATACGTTATACGTTTGACGTTATACGCTATACGGCATACGTTATGCGTTATTCGCTATACGTTATGCGTTATAGGATATACGTTATGCATTATAGGATATACGTTATACGTGATACGTTGTACGTTATACGTTATACGTTATACGTTATACGTTATACGTTATACGTTATACGTTATACGTTATACGTTGTACGTTATGCGTTAAACATTATACGTTGTACGATATACGTTATACGTTATACGTTATGCGTTATGGCATATACCTTATTCGTTGTACGTTATGCGTTAAACATTATACGTTATACGATATACGTTATACGTTATACGTTATGCGTTATAGCACATACCTTATTCGTTATACGTTATACGTTATACGTTATACGTTATACGTTATACGTTATACGTTTTACGTTGTACGTTATACGTTGTACGTTATACGTTGTACGTTATACGTTGTACGTTATACGTTGTACGTTATACGTTGTACGTTATACGTTGTACGTTATACGTTATACGTTATACGTTATACGTTACACGTTATACGTTATACGTTATACGTTATACGTTATACGTTATACGTTACTCGTTATACGTAAAATGTAATACGTTTTACGTTATAAGTTATACGTTATACGTTAAACGTTATACGTTATACGTTATACGTTATACGTTATACGCTATACGTTATACGTTGTACGTTATGCGTTATACGTTATGCGTTATACGTTATACGTTATACGTTATACGTTGTACGTTATACGTTATACGTTATACGTTATACGTTATACGTTATACGTTATGCGTTATACGTTATACGTTATACGTTATACGTTATACGTTATACGTTATACGTTATACGTTTGACGTTATACGTTATACGGTATACGTTATACGTTATACGTTATACGTTATACGTTATACGTTATACGTTATACGTTATACGTTATACGTTATACGTTTTACGTTATACGTTATACGTTATACGTTATACGTTATACGTTATACATTATACGTTATACGTTATACGTTATTCGTTATACGTTGTTCGTTATACGTTATACGTTATACGACATACGTTATACGTTACTCGTTATACGTAAAATGTAATACGTTTTACGTTATAAGTTATACGTTATACGTTATACGTTATACGTTATACGTTATACGTTATACGTTATACGTTATACGTTATACGGTATACGTTATGCGTTATACATTATACGTTATACGTTATACGTTATACGTTATACGTTATACGTTATACGTTTGACGTTATACGTTATACGGTATACGTTATACGTTATGCGTTATACGTTATACGTTATACGTTATACGTTATACGTTTGACGTTATACGTTATACGGTATACGTTATGCGTTATACGCTATACGTTATGCGTTATAGGATATACGTTATGCGTTATAGGATATACGTTATACGTGATACGTTGTACGTTATACGTTATACGTTATACGTTATACGTTATACGTTATACGTTATACGTTATACGTTATACGTTATACGTTATACGTTATACGTTATACGTTATACGTTATACGTTATACGTTATACGTTATACGTTTTACGTTATACGTTATACGTTATACGTTATACATTATACGTTATACGTTATACGTTATGCGTTATACGTTATTCGTTATACGTTATACGTTATACGTTATACGTTATACGTTATACGTTATACGTTATACGTTATACGTTATACGTTATACGTTATACGTTATAAGTTATACGTTATACGTTATACGTTATAGGTCATACCTTATACGTGATACGTCATACGTTATACGTTATACGTTATACGTTATTCGTTATCCGTTATACGTTATACGTTATACGTTATACGTTATACGTTATACGTTAAACGTTATACGTTATACGTTATACGTTATACGATATACGTTATACGTTTTACGTTGTACGTTATACGTTATACGTTATACGTTATACGTTATACGTTATACGTTATACGTTATACGTTATACGCTATACGTTATACGTTGTACGTTATGCGTTATACGTTATGCGTTATACGTTATACGTTATACGTTATACGTTGTACGTTATACGTTATACGTTATACGTTATACGTTATTCGTTATACGTTATACGTCATACGTTATACGTTATACGTTATACGTTATACGTTATGCGTTATACGTTATACGTTAAACGTTATACGTCATACGTTATACGTTATACGTTATACGCTATACGTTATACGTTGTACGTTATGCGTTATACGTTATGCGTTATACGTTACACGTTATACGTTATACGTTGTACGTTATACGTTATACGTTATACGTTATACGTTATTCGTTATACGTTATACGTTATACGTTATACGTTATACGTTATACGTTATACGTTATACGTTATACGTTATACGTTATACGTTATACGTTATACGTTATGCGTTATACGCTATACGTTATGCGTTATAGGTCATACCTTATACGTGATACGTCATACGTTATACGTTATACGTTATACGTTATTCGTTATACGTTATACGTTATACGTTATACGTTATACGTTATACGTTATACGTTATACGTTATACGTTATACGTTATACGTTATACGTTATACGTTATACGTTATACGTTAAACGTTATACGTTATACGTTATACGTTATACGTTATACGCTATACGTTATACGTTGTACGTTATGCGTTATACGTTATGCGTTATACGTTATACGTTATACGTTATACGTTGTACGTTATACGTTATACGTTATACGTTATACGTTATTCGTTATACGTTATACGTCATACGTTATACGTTATACGTTATACGTTATACGTTATGCGTTATACGTTATACGTTAAACGTTATACGTCATACGTTATACGTTATACGATATACGTTATACGTTATACGTTGTACGTTATACGTTATACGTTATACGTTATACGTTATACGTTATACGTTATAAGTTATACGTTATACGTTATACGTTATAGGTCATACCTTATACGTGATACGTCATACGTTATACGTTATACGTTATACGTTATTCGTTATACGTTGTACGTTATACGTTATACGTTATACGTTATACGTTATACGTTATACGTTATACGTTATACGTTCTACGTTATACGTTGTACGTTATACGTTGTACTTTATACGTTATACGTTATACGTTATACGATATACGTTATACGTTATACGTTATACGTTATATGTTTTACGTTATACCATATACGTTATACGTTATACATTATACGTTATACGTTATACGTTATACGTTATACGTTATTCGTTATACGTTATACGTTATACGTTATACGTTATACGTTATACGTTATACGTTACTCGTTATACGTAATATGAAATACGTTTCACGTTATAAGTTGTACGTTATACGTTATACGTTATACGTTATACGTTATACGTTATACGTTATACGTTATACGTTATACGTTATACGGTATACGTTATGCGTTATACGTTATACGTTATACGTTATACGTTATACGTTATACGTTATACGTTATACGTTATACGTTATACGTTAAACGTTATACGTTATACGTTATACGTTATACGTTATACGTTATACGTTATACGTTATACGTTGTACGTTATACGTTATACGTTATACGTTATACGTTATACGTTATACGTTATGCGTTATACGCTATACGTTATGCGTTAAAGGTCATACCTTATACGTGATACGTCATACGTTATACGTTATACGTTATACGTTATTCGTTATACGTTATACGTTATACGTTATACGTTATACGTTATACGTTATACGTTATACGTTATACGTTATACGTTATACGTTATACGTTATACGTTATACGTTATACGTTATACGTTATACGTTATACGTTATACGTTATACGTTATACGTTATACGTTATACATTATACGTTATACGTCATACGTTATACGTTATTCGTTATACGTTATACGTTATGCGTTATAGGATATACGTTATACGTTATACGTTATACGTTATACGTTATACGTTATACGTTATACGTTATACGTTATACGTTATACGTTATACGTTATACGTTATACGTTATACGTTGTACGTTATACGTTATACGATATACGTTATACGTTATACGTTATACGTTATACGTTATACGTTATACGTTATACATTATACGTTATACGTTATACGTTATACGTTATGCGTTATACGCTATACGTTCTGCGTTATAGGTCATACCTTATACGTGTTACGTCATACGTTATACGTTATACATTATACGTTATTCGTTATACGTTATACGTTATACGTTATACGTTATACGTTATACGTTATACGTTATACGTTATACGTTATACGTTATACGTTATACGTTATACGTTATACGTTATACGTTATACGTTATACGTTATACGTTATACGTTATACGTTATACGTTATACGTTATACGTTATACGTTATACGTTATACGTTATACGTTATACGTTATACGTTTGACGTTATACGCTATACGGCATACGTTATGCGTTATTCGCTATACGTTATGCGTTATAGGATATACGTTATGCATTATAGGATATACGTTATACGTGATACGTTGTACGTTATACGTTATACGTTATACGTTATACGTTATACGTTATACGTTATACGTTATACGTTATACGTTGTACGTTATGCGTTAAACATTATACGTTATACGATATACGTTATACGTTATACGTTATGCGTTATGGCATATACCTTATTCGTTGTACGTTATGCGTTAAACATTATACGTTATACGATATACGTTATACGTTATACGTTATGCGTTATAGCATATACCTTATTCGTTATACGTTATACGTTATACGTTATACGTTATACGTTATACGTTATACGTTATACGTTATACGTTATACGTTATACGTTATACGTTATACGTTATACGTTATACGTTATACGTTATACGTTATACGTTATACGTTATACGTTATCCGTTATACGTTATACGTTATACGTTATACGTTATACGTTATACGTTATACGTTATACGTTATACGTTATACGTTATACGTTATACGTTACGCGTTATACGCTATACGTTATGCGTTATAGGTCATACCTTATACTTGATACGTCATACGTTATACGTTATACGTTATACGTTATTCGTTATACGTTATACGTAATACGTTATACGTTATACGTTATACGTTATACGTTATACGTTATACGTTATACGTTATACGTTATACGTTATACGTTATACGTTATACGTTATACGTTAAACGTTATACGTTATACGTTATACGTTGTACGTTATACGTTGTACGTTATACGTTGTACGTTATACGTTGTACGTTATACGTTATACGTTATACGTTATACGTTATACGTTATACGTTCTACGTTATACGTTGTACGTTATACGTTATACGTTATACGTTAAACGTTATACGTTATACGTTATACGTTATACGATATACGTTATACGTTATACGTTATACGTTGTACGTTATACGTTATACGTTATACGTTATACGTTATACGTTATACGTTATACGTTATACGTTATACATTATACGTTATACGTTATACGTTATACGTTAAACGTTATTCGTTATACGTTATACGTTATACGTTATACGTTATACGTTATACGTTATACGTTATACGTCATACGTTATACGTTATACGTTATACGTTATACGTTATACGTTATAAGTTATACGTTATACGTTATACGTTATAGGTCATACCTTATACGTGATACGTCATACGTTATACGTTATACGTTATACGTTATTCGTTATACGTTATACGTTATACGTTATACGTTATACGTTATACGTTATACGTTATACGTCATACGTTATACGTTGTACGTTATTCGTTATACGTTAAACGTTATACGTTATTAGTTATACGTCATACGTTATACGTTATACGTTATACGTTATACGTTATACGTTATACGTTATACGTTATACGTTATACGTTATACGTTATACGTTATACGTTATACGTTATACGTTATACGTTATACGTTATACGTTATACGTTTTACGTTGTACGTTATACGTTGTACGTTATACGTTGTACGTTATACGTTGTACGTTATACGTTGTACGTTATACGTTGTACGTTATACGTTATACGTTATACGTTATACGTTACACGTTATACGTTATACGTTATACGTTATACGTTATACGATATACGTTACTCGTTATACGTAAAATGTAATACGTTTTACGTTATAAGTTATACGTTATACGTTAAACGTTATACGTTATACGTTATACGTTATACGTTATACGCTATACGTTATACGTTGTACGTTATGCGTTATACGTTATGCGTTATACGTTATACGTTATACGTTATACGTTGTACGTTATACGTTATACGTTATACGTTATACGTTATACGTTATACGTTATGCGTTATACGTTATACGTTATACGTTATACGTTATACGTTATACGTTATACGTTATACGTTTGACGTTATACGTTATACGGTATACGTTATACGTTATGCGTTATACGTTATACGTTATACGTTATACGTTATACGTTTGACGTTATACGTTATACGGTATACGTTATGCGTTATACGCTATACGTGATGCGTTATAGGATATACGTTATGGGTTATAGGATATACGTTATACGTGATACGTTGTACGTTATACGTTATACGTTATACGTTATACGTTATGCGTTATACGTTATGCGTTATACGTTATACGTTATACGTTATACGTTAAACGTTATACGTTATACGTTATACGTTATACGTTATACGTTATACGTTATACGTTATACGTTATACGTTATACGTTATACGTTATACGTTATACGTTGTACGTTATACGTTATACGTTATACGTTATACGTTATACGTTATACGTTATGCGTTATACGCTATACGTTATGCGTTAAAGGTCATACCTTATACGTGATACGTCATACGTTATACGTTATACGTTATACGTTATTCGTTATACGTTATACGTTATACGTTATACGTTATACGTTATACGTTATACGTTATACGTTATACGTTATACGTTATACGTTATACGTTATACGTTATACGTTATACGTTATACGTTATACGTTATACGTTATACGTTATACGTTATACGTTATACGTTATACGTTATACGTTATACGTTATACGTTAAACGTTATACGTTATACGTTATACGTTATACGTTATACGCTATACGTTATACGTTATACGTTATACGTTATACGTTATACGTTATACGTTATACGTTATACGTTATACGTTATACGTTATACGTTATACGTTATACGTTATACGTTATACGTTATACGTTATACGTTACACGTTATACGTTATACGTTACACGTTATACGTTATACGTTACACGTTATAAGTTATACGTTATACGTTATACGTTATACGTTATACGTTATACATTATGCGTTATACGCTATACGTAATGCGTTATAGGTCACACCTTATACGTGATACGTCACACGCTATACGTTATACGTGATACGTTATACGTTATACGTTATACGTTATACGTTGTACGTTATACGTTAAACGTTAGACGTTATATGTTATACGTTATACGTTGTACGTTATACGTTATACGTAATATGTAATACGTTATACGTTACACGTTATACGTTATACGTTATGCGTTATACGTTAAGCGTTATACGTTATACGTTATACGTTATACGTTATACGTTATACTTTATACGTTATACGTTATACGTTATACGTTATACGTCATACGTTATACGTTATTCGTTATACGTTATACGTTATACGTTATACGTTATACGTTATACGTTATACGTTATACGTTTGACGTTATACGTTATACGTTATACGTTATACGTTATACGTTATACGTTATACGTTTTACGTTTTACGTTATACGTTATACGTTATACGATATACGTTATACGTTATACGTTATGCGTTATAGGATATACGTTATACGTTATACGTTATACGTTATACGTTATACGTTATACGTTATACGTTATACGTTATACGTTATACGTTATACGTTATACGTTATACGTTATACGTTATACGTTATACGTTGTACGTTATACGTTATACGATATACGTTATACGTTATACGTTATACGTTATACGTTATACGTTATACGTTATACGTTATACGTTATACGTTATACGTTATGCGTTATACGCTATACGTTCTGCGTTATAGGTCATACCTTATACGTGTTACGTCATACGTTATAAGTTATACATTATACGTTATTCGTTATACGTTATACGTTATACGTTATACGTTATACGTTATACGTTATACGTTATACGTTATACGTTATACGTTATACGTTATACGTTATACGTTATACGTTATACGTTATACGTTATACGTTATACGTTATACGTTATACGTTATACGTTATACGTTATACGTTATACGTTATACGTTATACGTTATACGTTATACGTTTGACGTTATACGCTATACGGTATACGTTATGCGTTATTCGCTATACGTTATGCGTTATAGGATATACGTTATGCATTATAGGATATACGTTATACGTGATACGTTGTACGTTATACGTTATACGTTATACGTTATACGTTATACGTTATACGTTATACGTTATACGTTATACGTTATACGTTGTACGTTATGCGTTAAACATTATACGTTATACGATATACGTTATACGTTATACGTTATGCGTTATGGCATATACCTTATTCGTTGTACGTTATACGTTATACGTTATACGTTATACGTTATACGTTATACGTTATACGTTATACGTTATACGTTATACGTTATACGTTATACGTTATACGTTATACGTTATACGTTATACGTTATACGTTATACGTTATACGTTATACGTTATACGTTATACGTTATACGTTTTACGTTTTACGTTATACGTTATACGTTATACGATATACGTTATACGTTATACGTTATGCGTTATAGGATTTACGTTATACGTTATACGTTATACGTTCTACGTTATACGTTATACGTTATACGTTATACGTTATACGTTATACGTTATACGTTATACGTTATACGTTATACGTTGTACGTTATACGTTATACGATATACGTTATACGTTATACGTTATACGTTATACGTTATACGTTATACGTTATACGTTATACGTTATACGTTATACGTTATACGTTATGCGTTATACGCTATACGTTATGCGTTATAGGTCATACCTTATACGTGTTACGTCATACGTTATACGTTATACATTATACGTTATTCGTTATACGTTATACGTTATACGTTATACGTTATACGTTATACGTTATACGTTATACGTTATACGTTATACGTTATACGTTATACGTTATACGTTATACGTTATACGTTATACGTTATACGTTATACGTTATACGTTATACGTTATACGTTATACGTTATACGTTATACGTTATACGTTATACGTTATACGTTATACGTTATACGTTTGACGTTATACGCTATACGGCATACGTTATGCGTTATTCGCTATACGTTATGCGTTATAGGATATACGTTATGCATTATAGGATATACGTTATACGTGATACGTTGTACGTTATACGTTATACGTTATACGTTATACGTTATACGTTATACGTTATACGTTATACGTTATACGTTGTACGTTATGCGTTAAACATTATACGTTATACGATATACGTTATACGTTATACGTTATGCGTTATGGCATATACCTTATTCGTTGTACGTTATGCGTTAAACATTATACGTTATACGATATACGTTATACGTTATACGTTATGCGTTATAGCATATACCTTATTCGTTATACGTTATACGTTATACGTTATACGTTATACGTTATACGTTATACGTTATACGTTATACGTTATACGTTATACGTTATACGTTATACGTTATACGTTATACGTTATACGTTATACGTTATACGTTATACGTTATACGTTATACGTTATACGTTATCCGTTATACGTTATACGTTATACGTTATACGTTATACGTTATACGTTATACGTTATACGTTATACGTTATACGTTATACGTTATACGTTACGCGTTATACGCTATACGTTATGCGTTATAGGTCATACCTTATACTTGATACGTCATACGTTATACGTTATACGTTATACGTTATTCGTTATACGTTATACGTAATACGTTATACGTTATACGTTATACGTTATACGTTATACGTTATACGTTATACGTTATACGTTATACGTTATACGTTATACGTTATACGTTAAACGTTATACGTTATACGTTATACGTTATACGTTATACGCTATACGTTATACGTTGTACGTTATGCGTTATACGTTATGCGTTATACGTTATACGTTATACGTTATACGTTGTACGTTATACGTTATACGTTAGACGTTATACGTTATACGTTATTCGTTATACGTTATACGTTATACGTTATACGTTATACGTTATACGTTATATGTTATACGTTATACGTCATACGTTATACGTTATACGTTATACGTTATACATTATACGTTATACGTTATACGTTATACGTTATACGTTATTCGTTATACGTTATACGTTATACGTTATACGTTATACGTTATACGTTATACGTTATACGTTATACGTTATACGTTACTCGTTATACGTAATATGTAATACGTTTTACATTATAAGTTATACGTTATACGTTATACGTTATTCGTTATACGTTATACGTTATACGTTATACGTTATACGGTATACGTTATACGTTATACGTTATACGTTATACGTTATACGTTATACGTTATACGTTATACGTTATACGTTACTCGTTATACGTAAAATGTAATACGTTTTACGTTATAAGTTATACGTTATACGTTATACGTTATACGTTATACGTTATACGTTATACGTTATACGTTATACGTTATACGGTATACGTTATGCGTTATACATTATACGTTATACGTTATACGTTATACGTTATACGTTATACGTTATACGTTTGACGTTATACGTTATACGTTATACGGTATACGTTATACGTTATGCGTTATACGTTATACGTTATACGTTATACGTTATACGTTATACGTCATACGTTATACGGTATACGTTATACGTTATACGTTATTCGTTATACGTTATACGTTATACGTTATACGTTATACGTTACTCGTTATACGTAAAATGTAATACGTTTTACGTTATAAGTTATACGTTATACCTTATACGTTATACGTTATACGTTATACGTTATACGTTATACGTTATACGTTATACGTTATACGTTATACGTTATACGTTATACGTTATACGTTATACTTTATACGTTATACGTTATACGTTATACGTTATACGTTATACGTTATACGTTATAAGTTATAGGTTATACGTTATACGTTATAGGTCATACCTTATACGTGATACGTCATACGTTATACGTTATACGTTATACGTTATACGTTATACGTTATACGTTATACGTTATACGTTATACGTTATACGGTATACGTTATGCGTTATACATTATACGTTATACGTTATACGTTATACGTTATACGTTATACGTTTGACGTTATACGTTATACGTTATACGGTATACGTTATACGTTATGCGTTATACGTTATACGTTATACGTTATACGTTATACGTTATACGTTATACGTTATACGTTATACGTTATACGTTATACGTTATTCGTTATACGTTATACGTTATACGTTATACGTTATACGGTATACGTTATACGTTATACGTTATACGTTATACGTTATACGTTATACGTTATACGTTATACGTTATACGTTATACGTTATACGTTATACGTTATACGTTATACGTTATACGTTGTACGTTTTACATTATACGTTATACGTTATACGTTATACGTTATACGTTATACGTTGTACGTTATATGTTGTACGTTATACGTTGTACGTTATACGTTATACGTTATACGTTATACGTTATACGTTATACGTTACTCGTTATACGTAAAATGTAATACGTTTTACGTTATAAGTTATACGTTATACCTTATACGTTATACGTTATACGTTATAAATTATACGTTATACGTTATACGTTATACGTTATACGTTATACGTTATACGTTATACGTTATACGTTATACTTTATACGTTATACGTTATACGATATACGTTATACGTTATACGTTATACGTTATACGTTATACGTTATACGTTATACGTTATACGTTATACGTTATACGTTATACGTTATACGTTATGCGTTATACGCTATACGTTATGCGTTATAGGTCATACCTTATACGTGTTACGTCATACGTTATACGTTATACATTATACGTTATTCGTTATACGTTATACGTTATACGTTATACGTTATACGTTATACGTTATACGTTATACGTTATACGTTATACGTTATACGTTATACGTTATACGTTATACGTTATACGTTATACGTTATACGTTATACGTTATACGTTATACGTTATACGTTATACGTTATACGTTATACGTTATACGTTATACGTTATACGTTATACGTTATACGTTATACGTTATACGTTATACGTTTGACGTTATACGCTATACGGCATACGTTATGCGTTATTCGCTATACGTTATGCGTTATAGGATATACGTTATGCATTATAGGATATACGTTATACGTGATACGTTGTACGTTATACGTTATACGTTATACGTTATACGTTATACGTTATACGTTATACGTTATACGTTATACGTTGTACGTTATGCGTTAAACATTATACGTTATACGATATACGTTATACGTTATACGTTATGCGTTATGGCATATACCTTATTCGTTGTACGTTATGCGTTAAACATTATACGTTATACGATATACGTTATACGTTATACGTTATGCGTTATAGCACATACCTTATTCGTTATACGTTATACGTTATACGTTATACGTTATACGTTATACGTTATACGTTATACGTTATACGTTATACGTTATACGTTATACGTTATACGTTATACGTTATACGTTATACGTTATACGTTATACGTTATACGTTATACGTTATACGTTATACGTTATCCGTTATACGTTATACGTTATACGTTATACGTTATACGTTATACGTTATACGTTATACGTTATACGTTATACGTTATACGTTATACGTTATACGTTATACGTTATACGTTATACGTTGTACGTTTTACATTATACGTTATACGTTATACGTTATACGTTATACGTTATACGTTGTACGTTATATGTTGTACGTTATACGTTGTACGTTATACGTTATACGTTATACGTTATACGTTATACGTTACTCGTTATACGTAAAATGTAATACGTTTTACGTTATAAGTTATACGTTATACCTTATACGTTATACGTTATACGTTATACGTTATACGTTATACGTTATACGTTATACGTTATACGTTATACGTTATACGTTATACGTTATACGTTATACTTTATACGTTATACGTTATACGATATACGTTATACGTTATACGTTATACGTTATACGTTATACGTTATACGTTATACGTTATACGTTATACGTTATACGTTATACGTTATACGTTATGCGTTATACGCTATACGTTATGCGTTATAGGTCATACCTTATACGTGTTACGTCATACGTTATACGTTATACATTATACGTTATTCGTTATACGTTATACGTTATACGTTATACGTTATACGTTATACGTTATACGTTATACGTTATACGTTATACGTTATACGTTATACGTTATACGTTATACGTTATACGTTATACGTTATACGTTATACGTTATACGTTATACGTTATACGTTATACGTTATACGTTATACGTTATACGTTATACGTTATACGTTATACGTTATACGTTTGACGTTATACGCTATACGGCATACGTTATGCGTTATTCGCTATACGTTATGCGTTATAGGATATACGTTATGCATTATAGGATATACGTTATACGTGATACGTTGTACGTTATACGTTATACGTTATACGTTATACGTTATACGTTATACGTTATACGTTATACGTTATACGTTATACGTTGTACGTTATGCGTTAAACATTATACGTTATACGATATACGTTATACGTTATACGTTATGCGTTATGGCATATACCTTATTCGTTGTACGTTATGCGTTAAACATTATACGTTATACGATATACGTTATACGTTATACGTTATGCGTTATAGCACATACCTTATTCGTTATACGTTATACGTTATACGTTATACGTTATACGTTATACGTTATACGTTATACGTTATACGTTATACGTTATACGTTATACGTTATACGTTATACGTTATACGTTATACGTTATACGTTATACGTTATACGTTATACGTTATACGTTATCCGTTATACGTTATACGTTATACGTTATACGTTATACGTTATACGTTATACGTTATACGTTATACGTTATACGTTATACGTTATACGTTATACGTTACGCGTTATACGCTATACGTTATGCGTTATAGGTCATACCTTATACTTGATACGTCATACGTTATACGTTATACGTTATACGTTATTCGTTATACGTTATACGTAATACGTTATACGTTATACGTTATACGTTATACGTTATACGTTATACGTTATACGTTATACGTTATACGTTATACGTTATACGTTATACGTTAAACGTTATACGTTATACGTTATACGTTATACGTTATACGCTATACGTTATACGTTGTACGTTATGCGTTATACGTTATGCGTTATACGTTATACGTTATACGTTATACGTTGTACGTTATACGTTATACGTTATACGTTATACGTTATACGTTATTCGTTATACGTTATACGTTATACGTTATACGTTATACGTTATACGTTATATGTTATACGTTATACGTCATACGTTATACGTTATACGTTATACGTTATACATTATACGTTATACGTTATACGTTATACGTTATACGTTATTCGTTATACGTTATACGTTATACGTTATACGTTATAGGTTATACGTTATACGTTATACGTTATACGTTATACGTTATACGTTACTCGTTATACGTAATATGTAATACGTTTTACATTATAAGTTATACGTTATACGTTATACGTTATTCGTTATACGTTATACGTTATACGTTATACGTTATACGGTATACGTTATACGTTATACGTTATACGTTATACGTTATACGTTATACGTTATACGTTATACGTTATACGTTACTCGTTATACGTAAAATGTAATACGTTTTACGTTATAAGTTATACGTTATACGTTATACGTTATACGTTATACGTTATACGTTATACGTTATACGTTATACGTTATACGGTATACGTTATGCGTTATACATTATACGTTATACGTTATACGTTATACGTTATACGTTATACGTTATACGTTTGACGTTATACGTTATACGTTATACGCTATACGTTATACGTTATGCGTTATACGTTATACGTTATACGTTATACGTTATACGTTATACGTTATACGTTATACGTTATACGTTATACGTTATACGTTATACATTATACGTTATACGTTATACGTTATACGTTATACGTTATTCGTTATACGTTATACGTTATACGTTATACGTTATACGTTATACGTTATACGTTATACGTTATTCGTTATACGTTACTCGTTATACGTAAAATGTAATACGTTTTACGTTATAAGTTATACGTTATACGTTATACGTTATACGTTATACGTTATACGTTATACGTTATACGTTATACGTTATACGTTATACGTTATACGTTATACGTTATACGTTATACGTTATACGTTATACGTTATACGTTATACGTTATACGTTATACGTTATACGTTATACGTTATACGGTATACGTTATGCGTTATACATTATACGTTATACGTTATACGTTATACGTTATACGTTATACGTTATACGTTTGACGTTATACGTTATACGTTATACGGTATACGTTATACGTTATGCGTTATACGTTATACGTTATACGTTATACGTTATACGTTATACGTTATACGTTATACGTTATACGTTATACGTTATACGTTATACGTTATTCGTTATACGTTATACGTTATACGTTATACGTTATACGGTATACGTTATACGTTATACGTTATACGTTATACGTTATACGTTATACGTTATACGTTATACGTTATACGTTATACGTTATACGTTATACGTTATACGTTATACGTTATACGTTGTACGTTTTACATTATACGTTATACGTTATACGTTATACGTTATACGTTATACGTTGTACGTTATATGTTGTACGTTATACGTTGTACGTTATACGTTATACGTTATACGTTATACGTTATACGTTACTCGTTATACGTAAAATGTAATACGTTTTACGTTATAAGTTATACGTTATACCTTATACGTTATACGTTATACGTTATACGTTATACGTTATACGTTATACGTTATACGTTATACGTTATACGTTATACGTTATACGTTATACGTTATACTTTATACGTTATACGTTATACGATATACGTTATACGTTATACGTTATACGTTATACGTTATACGTTATACGTTATACGTTATACGTTATACGTTATACGTTATACGTTATACGTTATACGTTATGCGTTATACGCTATACGTTATGCGTTATAGGTCATACCTTATACGTGTTACGTCATACGTTATACGTTATACATTATACGTTATTCGTTATACGTTATACGTTATACGTTATACGTTATACGTTATACGTTATACGTTATACGTTATACGTTATACGTTATACGTTATACGTTATACGTTATACGTTATACGTTATACGTTATACGTTATACGTTATACGTTATACGTTATACGTTATACGTTATACGTTATACGTTATACGTTATACGTTATACGTTATACGTTATACGTTATACGTTATACGTTATACGTTATACGTTTGACGTTATACGCTATACGGCATACGTTATGCGTTATTCGCTATACGTTATGCGTTATAGGATATACGTTATGCATTATAGGATATACGTTATACGTGATACGTTGTACGTTATACGTTATACGTTATACGTTATACGTTATACGTTATACGTTATACGTTATACGTTATACGTTGTACGTTATGCGTTAAACATTATACGTTATACGATATACGTTATACGTTATACGTTATGCGTTATGGCATATACCTTATTCGTTGTACGTTATGCGTTAAACATTATACGTTATACGATATACGTTATACGTTATACGTTATGCGTTATAGCACATACCTTATTCGTTATACGTTATACGTTATACGTTATACGTTATACGTTATGCGTTATACGTTATACGTTATACGTTATACGTTATACGTTGTACGTTATGCGTTAAACATTATACGTTATACGATATACGTTATACGTTATACGTTATGCGTTATGGCATATACCTTATTCGTTGTACGTTATGCGTTAAACATTATACGTTATACGATATACGTTATACGTTATACGTTATGCGTTATAGCATATACCTTATTCGTTATACGTTATACGTTATACGTTATACGTTATACGTTATACGTTATACGTTATACGTTATACGTTATACGTTATACGTTATACATTATACGTTATACGTTATACGTTATACGTTATACGTTATTCGTTATACGTTATACGTTATACGTTATACGTTATACGTTATACGTTATACGTTATACGTTATTCGTTATACGTTACTCGTTATACGTAAAATGTAATACGTTTTACGTTATAAGTTATACGTTATACGTTATACGTTATACGTTATACGTTATACGTTATACGTTATACGTTATACGTTATACGTTATACGTTATACGTTATACGTTATACGTTATACGTTATACGTTATACGTTATACGTTATACGTTATACGTTATACGTTATACGTTATACGTTATACGTTCTACGTTATACGTTATACGTTATACGTTATACGTTATACGTTATACGTTATACGTTATACGTTATACGTTATACGTTGTACGTTATACGTTATACGATATACGTTATACGTTATACGTTATACGTTATACGTTATACGTTATACGTTATACGTTATACGTTATACGTTATACGTTATACGTTATGCGTTATACGCTATACGTTATGCGTTATAGGTCATACCTTATACGTGTTACGTCATACGTTATACGTTATACATTATACGTTATTCGTTATACGTTATACGTTATACGTTATACGTTATACGTTATACGTTATACGTTATACGTTATACGTTATACGTTATACGTTATACGTTATACGTTATACGTTATACGTTATACGTTATACGTTATACGTTATACGTTATACGTTATACGTTATACGTTATACGTTATACGTTATACGTTATACGTTTGACGTTATACGCTATACGGCATACGTTATGCGTTATTCGCTATACGTTATGCGTTATAGGATATACGTTATGCATTATAGGATATACGTTATACGTGATACGTTGTACGTTATACGTTATACGTTATACGTTATACGTTATACGTTATACGTTATACGTTATACGTTATACGTTGTACGTTATGCGTTAAACATTATACGTTATACGATATACGTTATACGTTATACGTTATGCGTTATGGCATATACCTTATTCGTTGTACGTTATGCGTTAAACATTATACGTTATACGATATACGTTATACGTTATACGTTATGCGTTATAGCATATACCTTATTCGTTATACGTTATACGTTATACGTTATACGTTATACGTTATACGTTATACGTTATACGTTATACGTTATACGTTATACGTTATACGTTATACGTTATACGTTATACGTTATACGTTATACGTTATACGTTATACGTTATACGTTATACGTTATCCGTTATACGTTATACGTTATACGTTATACGTTATACGTTATACGTTATACGTTATACGTTATACGTTATACGTTATACGTTATACGTTACGCGTTATACGCTATACGTTATGCGTTATAGGTCATACCTTATACTTGATACGTCATACGTTATACGTTATACGTTATACGTTATTCGTTATACGTTATACGTAATACGTTATACGTTATACGTTATACGTTATACGTTATACGTTATACGTTATACGTTATACGTTATACGTTATACGTTATACGTTATACGTTAAACGTTATACGTTATACGTTATACGTTATACGTTATACGCTATACGTTATACGTTGTACGTTATGCGTTATACGTTATGCGTTATACGTTATACGTTATACGTTATACGTTGTACGTTATACGTTATACGTTAGACGTTATACGTTATACGTTATTCGTTATACGTTATACGTTATACGTTATACGTTATACGTTATACGTTATATGTTATACGTTATACGTCATACGTTATACGTTATACGTTATACGTTATACATTATACGTTATACGTTATACGTTATACGTTATACGTTATTCGTTATACGTTATACGTTATACGTTATACGTTATACGTTATACGTTATACGTTATACGTTATACGTTATACGTTACTCGTTATACGTAATATGTAATACGTTTTACATTATAAGTTATACGTTATACGTTATACGTTATTCGTTATACGTTATACGTTATACGTTATACGTTATACGGTATACGTTATACGTTATACGTTATACGTTATACGTTATACGTTATACGTTATACGTTATACGTTATACGTTATACGTTATACGTTATACGTTATACGTTATACGTTATACGTTATACGTTATACGTTATACGTTATACGTTATACGTTATACGTTATACGGTATACGTTATGCGTTATACATTATACGTTATACGTTATACGTTATACGTTATTCGTTATACGTTATACGTTTGACGTTATACGTTATACGTTATACGGTATACGTTATACGTTATACGGTATACGTTATACGTTATGCGTTATACGTTATACGTTATACGTTATACGTTATACGTTATACGTCATACGTTATACGGTATACGTTATACGTTATACGTTATTCGTTATACGTTATACGTTATACGTTATACGTTATACGTTACTCGTTATACGTAAAATGTAATACGTTTTACGTTATAAGTTATACGTTATACCTTATACGTTATACGTTATACGTTATACGTTATACGTTATACGTTATACGTTATACGTTATACGTTATACGTTATACGTTATACGTTATACGTTATACTTTATACGTTATACGTTATACGTTATACGTTATACGTTATACGTTATACGTTATAAGTTATACGTTATACGTTATACGTTATAGGTCATACCTTATACGTGATACGTCATACGTTATACGTTATACGTTATACGTTATACGTTATACGTTATACGTTATACGTTATACGTTATACGTTATACGGTATACGTTATGCGTTATACATTATACGTTATACGTTATACGTTATACGTTATACGTTATACGTTTGACGTTATACGTTATACGTTATACGGTATACGTTATACGTTATGCGTTATACGTTATACGTTATACGTTATACGTTATACGTTATACGTTATACGTTATACGTTATACGTTATACGTTATACGTTATTCGTTATACGTTATACGTTATACGTTATACGTTATACGGTATACGTTATACGTTATACGTTATACGTTATACGTTATACGTTATACGTTATACGTTATACGTTATACGTTATACGTTATACGTTATACGTTATACGTTATACGTTATACGTTATACGTTATACGTTGTACGTTTTACATTATACGTTATACGTTATACGTTATACGTTATACGTTATACGTTGTACGTTATATGTTGTACGTTATACGTTGTACGTTATACGTTATACGTTATACGTTATACGTTATACGTTACTCGTTATACGTAAAATGTAATACGTTTTACGTTATAAGTTATACGTTATACCTTATACGTTATACGTTATACGTTATACGTTACGCGTTATACGCTATACGTTATGCGTTATAGGTCATACCTTATACTTGATACGTCATACGTTATACGTTATACGTTATACGTTATTCGTTATACGTTATACGTAATACGTTATACGTTATACGTTATACGTTATACGTTATACGTTATACGTTATACGTTATACGTTATACGTTATACGTTATACGTTATACGTTATACGTTAAACGTTATACGTTATACGTTATACGTTATACGTTATACGCTATACGTTATACGTTGTACGTTATGCGTTATACGTTATGCGTTATACGTTATACGTTATACGTTATACGTTGTACGTTATACGTTATACGTTAGACGTTATACGTTATACGTTATTCGTTATACGTTATACGTTATACGTTATACGTTATACGTTATACGTTATATGTTATACGTTATACGTCATACGTTATACGTTATACGTTATACGTTATACATTATACGTTATACGTTATACGTTATACGTTATACGTTATTCGTTATACGTTATACGTTATACGTTATACGTTATACGTTATACGTTATACGTTATACGTTATACGTTATACGTTACTCGTTATACGTAATATGTAATACGTTTTACATTATAAGTTATACGTTATACGTTATACGTTATTCGTTATACGTTATACGTTATACGTTATACGTTATACGGTATACGTTATACGTTATACGTTATACGTTATACGTTATACGTTATACGTTATACGTTATACGTTATACGTTACTCGTTATACGTAAAATGTAATACGTTTTACGTTATAAGTTATACGTTATACGTTATACGTTATACGTTATACGTTATACGTTATACGTTATACGTTATACGTTATACGGTATACGTTATGCGTTATACATTATACGTTATACGTTATACGTTATACGTTATACGTTATACGTTATACGTTTGACGTTATACGTTATACGTTATACGGTATACGTTATACGTTATGCGTTATACGTTATACGTTATACGTTATACGTTATACGTTATACGTCATACGTTATACGGTATACGTTATACGTTATACGTTATTCGTTATACGTTATACGTTATACGTTATACGTTATACGTTACTCGTTATACGTAAAATGTAATACGTTTTACGTTATAAGTTATACGTTATACCTTATACGTTATACGTTATACGTTATACGTTATACGTTATACGTTATACGTTATACGTTATACGTTATACGTTATACGTTATACGTTATACGTTATACGTTATACTTTATACGTTATACGTTATACGTTATACGTTATACGTTATACGTTATACGTTATAAGTTATACGTTATACGTTATACGTTATAGGTCATACCTTATACGTGATACGTCATACGTTATACGTTATACGTTATACGTTATACGTTATACGTTATACGTTATACGTTATACGTTATACGTTATACGGTATACGTTATGCGTTATACATTATACGTTATACGTTATACGTTATACGTTATACGTTATACGTTTGACGTTATACGTTATACGTTATACGGTATACGTTATACGTTATGCGTTATACGTTATACGTTATACGTTATACGTTATACGTTATACGTTATACGTTATACGTTATACGTTATACGTTATACGTTATTCGTTATACGTTATACGTTATACGTTATACGTTATACGGTATACGTTATACGTTATACGTTATACGTTATACGTTATACGTTATACGTTATACGTTATACGTTATACGTTATACGTTATACGTTATACGTTATACGTTATACGTTATACGTTATACGTTATACGTTGTACGTTTTACATTATACGTTATACGTTATACGTTATACGTTATACGTTATACGTTGTACGTTATATGTTGTACGTTATACGTTGTACGTTATACGTTATACGTTATACGTTATACGTTATACGTTACTCGTTATACGTAAAATGTAATACGTTTTACGTTATAAGTTATACGTTATACCTTATACGTTATACGTTATACGTTATAAATTATACGTTATACGTTATACGTTATACGTTATACGTTATACGTTATACGTTATACGTTATACGTTATACTTTATACGTTATACGTTATACGATATACGTTATACGTTATACGTTATACGTTATACGTTATACGTTATACGTTATACGTTATACGTTATACGTTATACGTTATACGTTATACGTTATGCGTTATACGCTATACGTTATGCGTTATAGGTCATACCTTATACGTGTTACGTCATACGTTATACGTTATACATTATACGTTATTCGTTATACGTTATACGTTATACGTTATACGTTATACGTTATACGTTATACGTTATACGTTATACGTTATACGTTATACGTTATACGTTATACGTTATACGTTATACGTTATACGTTATACGTTATACGTTATACGTTATACGTTATACGTTATACGTTATACGTTATACGTTATACGTTATACGTTATACGTTATACGTTATACGTTATACGTTATACGTTATACGTTATACGTTATACGTTATACGTTTGACGTTATACGCTATACGGCATACGTTATGCGTTATTCGCTATACGTTATGCGTTATAGGATATACGTTATGCATTATAGGATATACGTTATACGTGATACGTTGTACGTTATACGTTATACGTTATACGTTATACGTTATACGTTATACGTTATACGTTATACGTTATACGTTGTACGTTATGCGTTAAACATTATACGTTATACGATATACGTTATACGTTATACGTTATGCGTTATGGCATATACCTTATTCGTTGTACGTTATGCGTTAAACATTATACGTTATACGATATACGTTATACGTTATACGTTATGCGTTATAGCACATACCTTATTCGTTATACGTTATACGTTATACGTTATACGTTATACGTTATACGTTATACGTTATACGTTATACGTTATACGTTATACGTTATACGTTATACGTTATACGTTATACGTTATACGTTATACGTTATACGTTATACGTTATACGTTATACGTTATCCGTTATACGTTATACGTTATACGTTATACGTTATACGTTATACGTTATACGTTATACGTTATACGTTATACGTTATACGTTATACGTTATACGTTATACGTTATACGTTATACGTTGTACGTTTTACATTATACGTTATACGTTATACGTTATACGTTATACGTTATACGTTGTACGTTATATGTTGTACGTTATACGTTGTACGTTATACGTTATACGTTATACGTTATACGTTATACGTTACTCGTTATACGTAAAATGTAATACGTTTTACGTTATAAGTTATACGTTATACCTTATACGTTATACGTTATACGTTATACGTTATACGTTATACGTTATACGTTATACGTTATACGTTATACGTTATACGTTATACGTTATACGTTATACTTTATACGTTATACGTTATACGATATACGTTATACGTTATACGTTATACGTTATACGTTATACGTTATACGTTATACGTTATACGTTATACGTTATACGTTATACGTTATACGTTATGCGTTATACGCTATACGTTATGCGTTATAGGTCATACCTTATACGTGTTACGTCATACGTTATACGTTATACATTATACGTTATTCGTTATACGTTATACGTTATACGTTATACGTTATACGTTATACGTTATACGTTATACGTTATACGTTATACGTTATACGTTATACGTTATACGTTATACGTTATACGTTATACGTTATACGTTATACGTTATACGTTATACGTTATACGTTATACGTTATACGTTATACGTTATACGTTATACGTTATACGTTATACGTTATACGTTTGACGTTATACGCTATACGGCATACGTTATGCGTTATTCGCTATACGTTATGCGTTATAGGATATACGTTATGCATTATAGGATATACGTTATACGTGATACGTTGTACGTTATACGTTATACGTTATACGTTATACGTTATACGTTATACGTTATACGTTATACGTTATACGTTATACGTTGTACGTTATGCGTTAAACATTATACGTTATACGATATACGTTATACGTTATACGTTATGCGTTATGGCATATACCTTATTCGTTGTACGTTATGCGTTAAACATTATACGTTATACGATATACGTTATACGTTATACGTTATGCGTTATAGCACATACCTTATTCGTTATACGTTATACGTTATACGTTATACGTTATACGTTATACGTTATACGTTATACGTTATACGTTATACGTTATACGTTATACGTTATACGTTATACGTTATACGTTATACGTTATACGTTATACGTTATACGTTATACGTTATACGTTATCCGTTATACGTTATACGTTATACGTTATACGTTATACGTTATACGTTATACGTTATACGTTATACGTTATACGTTATACGTTATACGTTATACGTTACGCGTTATACGCTATACGTTATGCGTTATAGGTCATACCTTATACTTGATACGTCATACGTTATACGTTATACGTTATACGTTATTCGTTATACGTTATACGTAATACGTTATACGTTATACGTTATACGTTATACGTTATACGTTATACGTTATACGTTATACGTTATACGTTATACGTTATACGTTATACGTTAAACGTTATACG
Source organism: Ptiloglossa arizonensis (assembly GCF_051014685.1). Taxonomy (NCBI): domain Eukaryota; kingdom Metazoa; phylum Arthropoda; class Insecta; order Hymenoptera; family Colletidae; genus Ptiloglossa; species Ptiloglossa arizonensis. Next base: position 609,220 of record NW_027478657.1, read on the forward strand.
TTATACGTTATACGTTATACGTTATACGCTATACGTTATACGTTGTACGTTATGCGTTATACGTTATGCGTTATACGTTATACGTTATACGTTATACGTTGTACGTTATACGTTATACGTTATACGTTATACGTTATACGTTATTCGTTATACGTTATACGTTATACGTTATACGTTATACGTTATACGTTATATGTTATACGTTATACGTCATACGTTATACGTTATACGTTATACGTTATACATTATACGTTATACGTTATACGTTATACGTTATACGTTATTCGTTATACGTTATACGTTATACGTTATACGTTATACGTTATACGTTATACGTTATACGTTATACGTTATACGTTATACGTTACTCGTTATACGTAATATGTAATACGTTTTACATTATAAGTTATACGTTATACGTTATACGTTATTCGTTATACGTTATACGTTATACGTTATACGTTATACGGTATACGTTATACGTTATACGTTATACGTTATACGTTATACGTTATACGTTATACGTTATACGTTATACGTTACTCGTTATACGTAAAATGTAATACGTTTTACGTTATAAGTTATACGTTATACGTTATACGTTATACGTTATACGTTATACGTTATACGTTATACGTTATACGTTATACGGTATACGTTATGCGTTATACATTATACGTTATACGTTATACGTTATACGTTATACGTTATACGTTATACGTTTGACGTTATACGTTATACGTTATACGCTATACGTTATACGTTATGCGTTATACGTTATACGTTATACGTTATACGTTATACGTTATACGTTATACGTTATACGTTATACGTTATACGTTATACGTTATACATTATACGTTATACGTTATACGTTATACGTTATACGTTATTCGTTATACGTTATACGTTATACGTTATACGTTATACGTTATACGTTATACGTTATACGTTATTCGTTATACGTTACTCGTTATACGTAAAATGTAATACGTTTTACGTTATAAGTTATACGTTATACGTTATACGTTATACGTTATACGTTATACGTTATACGTTATACGTTATACGTTATACGTTATACGTTATACGTTATACGTTATACGTTATACGTTATACGTTATACGTTATACGTTATACGTTATACGTTATACGTTATACGGTATACGTTATGCGTTATACATTATACGTTATACGTTATACGTTATACGTTATACGTTATACGTTATACGTTTGACGTTATACGTTATACGTTATACGGTATACGTTATACGTTATGCGTTATACGTTATACGTTATACGTTATACGTTATACGTTATACGTTATACGTTATACGTTATACGTTATACGTTATACGTTATTCGTTATACGTTATACGTTATACGTTATACGTTATACGGTATACGTTATACGTTATACGTTATACGTTATACGTTATACGTTATACGTTATACGTTATACGTTATACGTTATACGTTATACGTTATACGTTATACGTTATACGTTATACGTTGTACGTTTTACATTATACGTTATACGTTATACGTTATACGTTATACGTTATACGTTGTACGTTATATGTTGTACGTTATACGTTGTACGTTATACGTTATACGTTATACGTTATACGTTATACGTTACTCGTTATACGTAAAATGTAATACGTTTTACGTTATAAGTTATACGTTATACCTTATACGTTATACGTTATACGTTATACGTTATACGTTATACGTTATACGTTATACGTTATACGTTATACGTTATACGTTATACGTTATACGTTATACTTTATACGTTATACGTTATACGATATACGTTATACGTTATACGTTATACGTTATACGTTATACGTTATACGTTATACGTTATACGTTATACGTTATACGTTATACGTTATACGTTATACGTTATGCGTTATACGCTATACGTTATGCGTTATAGGTCATACCTTATACGTGTTACGTCATACGTTATACGTTATACATTATACGTTATTCGTTATACGTTATACGTTATACGTTATACGTTATACGTTATACGTTATACGTTATACGTTATACGTTATACGTTATACGTTATACGTTATACGTTATACGTTATACGTTATACGTTATACGTTATACGTTATACGTTATACGTTATACGTTATACGTTATACGTTATACGTTATACGTTATACGTTATACGTTATACGTTATACGTTATACGTTATACGTTATACGTTATACGTTTGACGTTATACGCTATACGGCATACGTTCTGCGTTATTCGCTATACGTTATGCGTTATAGGATATACGTTATGCATTATAGGATATACGTTATACGTGATACGTTGTACGTTATACGTTATACGTTATACGTTATACGTTATACGTTATACGTTATACGTTATACGTTATACGTTATACGTTGTACGTTATGCGTTAAACATTATACGTTATACGATATACGTTATACGTTATACGTTATGCGTTATGGCATATACCTTATTCGTTGTACGTTATGCGTTAAACATTATACGTTATACGATATACGTTATACGTTATACGTTATGCGTTATAGCACATACCTTATTCGTTATACGTTATACGTTATACGTTATACGTTATACGTTATGCGTTATACGTTATACGTTATACGTTATACGTTATACGTTATACGTTATACGTTATACGTTATACGTTATACGTTATACGTTATACATTATACGTTATACGTTATACGTTATACGTTATACGTTATTCGTTATACGTTATACGTTATACGTTATACGTTATACGTTATACGTTATACGTTATACGTTATTCGTTATACGTTACTCGTTATACGTAAAATGTAATACGTTTTACGTTATAAGTTATACGTTATACGTTATACGTTATACGTTATACGTTATACGTTATACGTTATACGTTATACGTTATACGTTATACGTTATACGTTATACGTTATACGTTATACGTTATACGTTATACGTTATACGTTATACGTTATACGTTATACGTTATACGTTATACGTTATACGGTATACGTTATGCGTTATACATTATACGTTATACGTTATACGTTATACGTTATACGTTATACGTTATACGTTTGACGTTATACGTTATACGTTATACGGTATACGTTATACGTTATGCGTTATACGTTATACGTTATACGTTATACGTTATACGTTATACGTTATACGTTATACGTTATACGTTATACGTTATACGTTATTCGTTATACGTTATACGTTATACGTTATACGTTATACGGTATACGTTATACGTTATACGTTATACGTTATACGTTATACGTTATACGTTATACGTTATACGTTATACGTTATACGTTATACGTTATACGTTATACGTTATACGTTATACGTTGTACGTTTTACATTATACGTTATACGTTATACGTTATACGTTATACGTTATACGTTGTACGTTATATGTTGTACGTTATACGTTGTACGTTATACGTTATACGTTATACGTTATACGTTATACGTTACTCGTTATACGTAAAATGTAATACGTTTTACGTTATAAGTTATACGTTATACCTTATACGTTATACGTTATACGTTATACGTTATACGTTATACGTTATACGTTATACGTTATACGTTATACGTTATACGTTATACGTTATACGTTATACTTTATACGTTATACGTTATACGATATACGTTATACGTTATACGTTATACGTTATACGTTATACGTTATACGTTATACGTTATACGTTATACGTTATACGTTATACGTTATACGTTATACGTTATGCGTTATACGCTATACGTTATGCGTTATAGGTCATACCTTATACGTGTTACGTCATACGTTATACGTTATACATTATACGTTATTCGTTATACGTTATACGTTATACGTTATACGTTATACGTTATACGTTATACGTTATACGTTATACGTTATACGTTATACGTTATACGTTATACGTTATACGTTATACGTTATACGTTATACGTTATACGTTATACGTTATACGTTATACGTTATACGTTATACGTTATACGTTATACGTTATACGTTATACGTTATACGTTATACGTTATACGTTATACGTTATACGTTTGACGTTATACGCTATACGGCATACGTTATGCGTTATTCGCTATACGTTATGCGTTATAGGATATACGTTATGCATTATAGGATATACGTTATACGTGATACGTTGTACGTTATACGTTATACGTTATACGTTATACGTTATACGTTATACGTTATACGTTATACGTTATACGTTATACGTTATACGTTATACGTTACGCGTTATACGCTATACGTTATGCGTTATAGGTCATACCTTATACTTGATACGTCATACGTTATACGTTATACGTTATACGTTATTCGTTATACGTTATACGTAATACGTTATACGTTATACGTTATACGTTATACGTTATACGTTATACGTTATACGTTATACGTTATACGTTATACGTTATACGTTATACGTTAAACGTTATACGTTATACGTTATACGTTATACGTTATACGCTATACGTTATACGTTGTACGTTATGCGTTATACGTTATGCGTTATACGTTATACGTTATACGTTATACGTTGTACGTTATACGTTATACGTTATACGTTATACGTTATACGTTATTCGTTATACGTTATACGTTATACGTTATAGGTTATACGTTATACGTTATATGTTATACGTTATACGTCATACGTTATACGTTATACGTTATACGTTATACATTATACGTTATACGTTATACGTTATACGTTATACGTTATTCGTTATACGTTATACGTTATACGTTATACGTTATACGTTATACGTTATACGTTATACGTTATACGTTATACGTTATACGTTATACGTTACTCGTTATACGTAATATGTAATACGTTTTACATTATAAGTTATACGTTATACGTTATACGTTATTCGTTATACGTTATACGTTATACGTTATACGTTATACGGTATACGTTATACGTTATACGTTATACGTTATACGTTATACGTTATACGTTATACGTTATACGTTATACGTTACTCGTTATACGTAAAATGTAATACGTTTTACGTTATAAGTTATACGTTATACGTTATACGTTATACGTTATACGTTATACGTTATACGTTATACGTTATACGTTATACGGTATACGTTATGCGTTATACATTATACGTTATACGTTATACGTTATACGTTATACGTTATACGTTATACGTTTGACGTTATACGTTATACGTTATACGGTATACGTTATACGTTATGCGTTATACGTTATACGTTATACGTTATACGTTATACGTTATACGTTATACGTTATACGTTATACGTTATACGTTATACGTTATACATTATACGTTATACGTTATACGTTATACGTTATACGTTATTCGTTATACGTTATACGTTATACGTTATACGTTATACGTTATACGTTATACGTTATACGTTATTCGTTATACGTTACTCGTTATACGTAATACGTAACTCGTTTTACGTTATAAGTTATACGTTATACGTTATACGTTATTCGTTATACGTTATACGTTATACGTTATACGTTATACGGTATAGGTTATGCGTTATACATTATACGATATACGTTATACGTTATACGTTATACGTTAAACGTTATACGTTATACGTTATACGTTATACGTTATACGTTATACGTTATACGTTATACGTTATACGTTATACGTTGTACGTTATACGTTGTACGTTATACGTTGTACGTTATACGTTATACGTTATACGTTATACGTTATACGTTATACGTTATACGTTATACGTTATACGTTATACGTTATTAGTTATACGTCATACGTTATACGTTATACGTTATACGTTATACGTTATACGTTATACGTTATACGTTATACGTTATACGTTATACGTTATACGTTATTCGTTATACGTTATACGTTATACGTTATACGTTATACGGTATACGTTATACGTTATACGTTATACGTTATACGTTATACGTTATACGTTATACGTTATACGTTATACGTTATACGTTATACGTTATACGTTATACGTTATACGTTGTACGTTTTACATTATACGTTATACGTTATACGTTATACGTTATACGTTATACGTTGTACGTTATATGTTGTACGTTATACGTTGTACGTTATACGTTATACGTTATACGTTATACGTTATACGTTACTCGTTATACGTAAAATGTAATACGTTTTACGTTATAAGTTATACGTTATACCTTATACGTTATACGTTATACGTTATACGTTATACGTTATACGTTATACGTTATACGTTATACGTTATACGTTATACGTTATACGTTATACGTTATACGTTATACGTTATACGTTATACGTTATACGTTATACGTTATACGGTATACGTTATGCGTTATACATTATACGTTATACGTTATACGTTATACGTTATACGTTATACGTTATACGTTTGACGTTATACGTTATACGTTATACGGTATACGTTATACGTTATGCGTTATACGTTATACGTTATACGTTATACGTTATACGTTATACGTTATACGTTATACGTTATACGTTATACGTTATACGTTATTCGTTATACGTTATACGTTATACGTTATACGTTATACGGTATACGTTATACGTTATACGTTATACGTTATACGTTATACGTTATACGTTATACGTTATACGTTATACGTTATACGTTATACGTTATACGTTATACGTTATACGTTATACGTTGTACGTTTTACATTATACGTTATACGTTATACGTTATACGTTATACGTTATACGTTGTACGTTATATGTTGTACGTTATACGTTGTACGTTATACGTTATACGTTATACGTTATACGTTATACGTTACTCGTTATACGTAAAATGTAATACGTTTTACGTTATAAGTTATACGTTATACCTTATACGTTATACGTTATACGTTATACGTTATACGTTATACGTTATACGTTATACGTTATACGTTATACGTTATACGTTATACGTTATACGTTATACTTTATACGTTATACGTTATACGATATACGTTATACGTTATACGTTATACGTTATACGTTATACGTTATACGTTATACGTTATACGTTATACGTTATACGTTATACGTTATACGTTATACGTTATGCGTTATACGCTATACGTTATGCGTTATAGGTCATACCTTATACGTGTTACGTCATACGTTATACGTTATACATTATACGTTATTCGTTATACGTTATACGTTATACGTTATACGTTATACGTTATACGTTATACGTTATACGTTATACGTTATACGTTATACGTTATACGTTATACGTTATACGTTATACGTTATACGTTATACGTTATACGTTATACGTTATACGTTATACGTTATACGTTATACGTTATACGTTATACGTTATACGTTATACGTTATACGTTATACGTTATACGTTATACGTTATACGTTTGACGTTATACGCTATACGGCATACGTTCTGCGTTATTCGCTATACGTTATGCGTTATAGGATATACGTTATGCATTATAGGATATACGTTATACGTGATACGTTGTACGTTATACGTTATACGTTATACGTTATACGTTATACGTTATACGTTATACGCTATACGTTATACGTTGTACGTTATGCGTTAAACATTATACGTTATACGATATACGTTATACGTTATACGTTATGCGTTATGGCATATACCTTATTCGTTGTACGTTATGCGTTAAACATTATACGTTATACGATATACGTTATACGTTATACGTTATGCGTTATAGCACATACCTTATTCGTTATACGTTATACGTTATACGTTATACGTTATACGTTATGCGTTATACGTTATACGTTATACGTTATACGTTATACGTTATACGTTATACGTTATACGTTATACGTTATACGTTATACGTTATACATTATACGTTATACGTTATACGTTATACGTTATACGTTATTCGTTATACGTTATACGTTATACGTTATACGTTATACGTTATACGTTATACGTTATACGTTATTCGTTATACGTTACTCGTTATACGTAAAATGTAATACGTTTTACGTTATAAGTTATACGTTATACGTTATACGTTATACGTTATACGTTATACGTTATACGTTATACGTTATACGTTATACGTTATACGTTATACGTTATACGTTATACGTTATACGTTATACGTTATACGTTATACGTTATACGTTATACGTTATACGTTATACGTTATACGTTATACGGTATACGTTATGCGTTATACATTATACGTTATACGTTATACGTTATACGTTATACGTTATACGTTATACGTTTGACGTTATACGTTATACGTTATACGGTATACGTTATACGTTATGCGTTATACGTTATACGTTATACGTTATACGTTATACGTTATACGTTATACGTTATACGTTATACGTTATACGTTATACGTTATTCGTTATACGTTATACGTTATACGTTATACGTTATACGGTATACGTTATACGTTATACGTTATACGTTATACGTTATACGTTATACGTTATACGTTATACGTTATACGTTATACGTTATACGTTATACGTTATACGTTATACGTTATACGTTGTACGTTTTACATTATACGTTATACGTTATACGTTATACGTTATACGTTATACGTTGTACGTTATATGTTGTACGTTATACGTTGTACGTTATACGTTATACGTTATACGTTATACGTTATACGTTACTCGTTATACGTAAAATGTAATACGTTTTACGTTATAAGTTATACGTTATACCTTATACGTTATACGTTATACGTTATACGTTATACGTTATACGTTATACGTTATACGTTATACGTTATACGTTATACGTTATACGTTATACGTTATACTTTATACGTTATACGTTATACGATATACGTTATACGTTATACGTTATACGTTATACGTTATACGTTATACGTTATACGTTATACGTTATACGTTATACGTTATACGTTATACGTTATACGTTATGCGTTATACGCTATACGTTATGCGTTATAGGTCATACCTTATACGTGTTACGTCATACGTTATACGTTATACATTATACGTTATTCGTTATACGTTATACGTTATACGTTATACGTTATACGTTATACGTTATACGTTATACGTTATACGTTATACGTTATACGTTATACGTTATACGTTATACGTTATACGTTATACGTTATACGTTATACGTTATACGTTATACGTTATACGTTATACGTTATACGTTATACGTTATACGTTATACGTTATACGTTATACGTTATACGTTATACGTTATACGTTATACGTTATACGTTTGACGTTATACGCTATACGGCATACGTTATGCGTTATTCGCTATACGTTATGCGTTATAGGATATACGTTATGCATTATAGGATATACGTTATACGTGATACGTTGTACGTTATACGTTATACGTTATACGTTATACGTTATACGTTATACGTTATACGTTATACGTTATACGTTATACGTTATACGTTATACGTTATACGTTACGCGTTATACGCTATACGTTATGCGTTATAGGTCATACCTTATACTTGATACGTCATACGTTATACGTTATACGTTATACGTTATTCGTTATACGTTATACGTAATACGTTATACGTTATACGTTATACGTTATACGTTATACGTTATACGTTATACGTTATACGTTATACGTTATACGTTATACGTTATACGTTAAACGTTATACGTTATACGTTATACGTTATACGTTATACGCTATACGTTATACGTTGTACGTTATGCGTTATACGTTATGCGTTATACGTTATACGTTATACGTTATACGTTGTACGTTATACGTTATACGTTATACGTTATACGTTATACGTTATTCGTTATACGTTATACGTTATACGTTATAGGTTATACGTTATACGTTATATGTTATACGTTATACGTCATACGTTATACGTTATACGTTATACGTTATACATTATACGTTATACGTTATACGTTATACGTTATACGTTATTCGTTATACGTTATACGTTATACGTTATACGTTATACGTTATACGTTATACGTTATACGTTATACGTTATACGTTATACGTTATACGTTACTCGTTATACGTAATATGTAATACGTTTTACATTATAAGTTATACGTTATACGTTATACGTTATTCGTTATACGTTATACGTTATACGTTATACGTTATACGGTATACGTTATACGTTATACGTTATACGTTATACGTTATACGTTATACGTTATACGTTATACGTTATACGTTACTCGTTATACGTAAAATGTAATACGTTTTACGTTATAAGTTATACGTTATACGTTATACGTTATACGTTATACGTTATACGTTATACGTTATACGTTATACGTTATACGGTATACGTTATGCGTTATACATTATACGTTATACGTTATACGTTATACGTTATACGTTATACGTTATACGTTTGACGTTATACGTTATACGTTATACGGTATACGTTATACGTTATGCGTTATACGTTATACGTTATACGTTATACGTTATACGTTATACGTTATACGTTATACGTTATACGTTATACGTTATACGTTATACATTATACGTTATACGTTATACGTTATACGTTATACGTTATTCGTTATACGTTATACGTTATACGTTATACGTTATACGTTATACGTTATACGTTATACGTTATTCGTTATACGTTACTCGTTATACGTAATACGTAACACGTTTTACGTTATAAGTTATACGTTATACGTTATACGTTATTCGTTATACGTTATACGTTATACGTTATACGTTATACGGTATAGGTTATGCGTTATACATTATACGATATACGTTATACGTTATACGTTATACGTTAAACGTTATACGTTATACGTTATACGTTATACGTTATACGTTATACGTTATACGTTATACGTTATACGTTATACGTTGTACGTTATACGTTGTACGTTATACGTTGTACGTTATACGTTATACGTTATACGTTATACGTTATACGTTATACGTTATACGTTATACGTTATACGTTATACGTTATTAGTTATACGTCATACGTTATACGTTATACGTTATACGTTATACGTTATACGTTATACGTTATACGTTATACGTTATACGTTATACGTTATACGTTATTCGTTATACGTTATACGTTATACGTTATACGTTATACGGTATACGTTATACGTTATACGTTATACGTTATACGTTATACGTTATACGTTATACGTTATACGTTATACGTTATACGTTATACGTTATACGTTATACGTTATACGTTGTACGTTTTACATTATACGTTATACGTTATACGTTATACGTTATACGTTATACGTTGTACGTTATATGTTGTACGTTATACGTTGTACGTTATACGTTATACGTTATACGTTATACGTTATACGTTACTCGTTATACGTAAAATGTAATACGTTTTACGTTATAAGTTATACGTTATACCTTATACGTTATACGTTATACGTTATACGTTATACGTTATACGTTATACGTTATACGTTATACGTTATACGTTATACGTTATACGTTATACGTTATACGTTATGCGTTATACGCTATACGTTATGCGTTATAGGTCATACCTTATACGTGTTACGTCATACGTTATACGTTATACATTATACGTTATTCGTTATACGTTATACGTTATACGTTATACGTTATACGTTATACGTTATACGTTATACGTTATACGTTATACGTTATACGTTATACGTTATACGTTATACGTTATACGTTATACGTTATACGTTATACGTTATACGTTATACGTTATACGTTATACGTTATACGTTATACGTTATACGTTATACGTTATACGTTATACGTTATACGTTATACGTTATACGTTATACGTTATACGTTATACGTTATACTTTATACGTTATACGTTATACGATATACGTTATACGTTATACGTTATACGTTATACGTTATACGTTATACGTTATACGTTATACGTTATACGTTATACGTTATACGTTATACGTTATGCGTTATACGCTATACGTTATGCGTTATAGGTCATACCTTATACGTGTTACGTCATACGTTATACGTTATACATTATACGTTATTCGTTATACGTTATACGTTATACGTTATACGTTATACGTTATACGTTATACGTTATACGTTATACGTTATACGTTATACGTTATACGTTATACGTTATACGTTATACGTTATACGTTATACGTTATACGTTATACGTTATACGTTATACGCTATACGTTATACGTTATACGTTATACGTTATACGTTATACGTTATACGTTATACGTTATACGTTATACGTTATACGTTTGACGTTATACGCTATACGGCATACGTTATGCGTTATTCGCTATACGTTATGCGTTATAGGATATACGTTATACGTGATACGTTGTACGTTATACGTTATACGTTATACGTTATACGTTATACGTTATACGTTATACGTTATACGTTATACGTTGTACGTTATGCGTTAAACATTATACGTTATACGATATACGTTATACGTTATACGTTATGCGTTATGGCATATACCTTATTCGTTGTACGTTAAGCGTTAAACATTATACGTTATACGATATACGTTATACGTTATACGTTATGCGTTATAGCATATACCTTATTCGTTATACGTTATACGTTATACGTTATACGTTATACGTTATACGTTATACGTTATACGTTATACGTTATACGTTATACGTTATACGTTATACGTTATACGTTATACGTTATACGTTATACGTTATACGTTATACGTTATACGTTATACGTTATCCGTTATACGTTATACGTTATACGTTATACGTTATACGTTATACGTTATACGTTATACGTTATACGTTATACGTTATACGTTATACGTTACGCGTTATACGCTATACGTTATGCGTTATAGGTCATACCTTATACTTGATACGTCATACGTTATACGTTATACGTTATACGTTATTCGTTATACGTTATACGTAATACGTTATACGTTATACGTTATACGTTATACGTTATACGTTATACGTTATACGTTATACGTTATACGTTATACGTTATACGTTATACGTTAAACGTTATACGTTATACGTTATACGTTATACGTTATACGCTATACGTTATACGTTGTACGTTATGCGTTATACGTTATGCGTTATACGTTATACGTTATACGTTATACGTTGTACGTTATACGTTATACGTTATACGTTATACGTTATACGTTATTCGTTATACGTTATACGTTATACGTTATACGTTATACGTTATACGTTATATGTTATACGTTATACGTCATACGTTATACGTTATACGTTATACGTTATACATTATACGTTATACGTTATACGTTATACGTTATACGTTATTCGTTATACGTTATACGTTATACGTTATACGTTATACGTTATACGTTATACGTTATACGTTATACGTTATACGTTACTCGTTATACGTAATATGTAATACGTTTTACATTATAAGTTATACGTTATACGTTATACGTTATTCGTTATACGTTATACGTTATACGTTATACGTTATACGGTATACGTTATACGTTATACGTTATACGTTATACGTTATACGTTATACGTTATACGTTATACGTTATACGTTACTCGTTATACGTAAAATGTAATACGTTTTACGTTATAAGTTATACGTTATACGTTATACGTTATACGTTATACGTTATACGTTATACGTTATACGTTATACGTTATACGGTATACGTTATGCGTTATACATTATACGTTATACGTTATACGTTATACGTTATACGTTATACGTTATACGTTTGACGTTATACGTTATACGTTATACGGTATACGTTATACGTTATGCGTTATACGTTATACGTTATACGTTATACGTTATACGTTATACGTTATACGTTATACGTTATACGTTATACGTTATACGTTATACATTATACGTTATACGTTATACGTTATACGTTATACGTTATTCGTTATACGTTATACGTTATACGTTATACGTTATACGTTATACGTTATACGTTATACGTTATTCGTTATACGTTACTCGTTATACGTAATATGTAATACGTTTTACGTTATAAGTTATACGTTATACGTTATACGTTATTCGTTATACGTTATACGTTATACGTTATACGTTATACGGTATAGGTTATGCGTTATACATTATACGATATACGTTATACGTTATACGTTATACGTTAAACGTTATACGTTATACGTTATACGTTATACGTTATACGTTATACGTTATACGTTATACGTTATACGTTATACGTTGTACGTTATACGTTGTACGTTATACGTTGTACGTTATACGTTATACGTTATACGTTATACGTTATACGTTATACGTTATACGTTATACGTTATACGTTATTAGTTATACGTCATACGTTATACGTTATACGTTATACGTTATACGTTATACGTTATACGTTATACGTTATACGTTATACGTTATACGTTATACGTTATTCGTTATACGTTATACGTTATACGTTATACGTTATACGGTATACGTTATACGTTATACGTTATACGTTATACGTTATACGTTATACGTTATACGTTATACGTTATACGTTATACGTTATACGTTATACGTTATACGTTATACGTTATACGTTGTACGTTTTACATTATACGTTATACGTTATACGTTATACGTTATACGTTATACGTTGTACGTTATATGTTGTACGTTATACGTTGTACGTTATACGTTATACGTTATACGTTATACGTTATACGTTACTCGTTATACGTAAAATGTAATACGTTTTACGTTATAAGTTATACGTTATACCTTATACGTTATACGTTATACGTTATACGTTATACGTTATACGTTATACGTTATACGTTATACGTTATACGTTATACGTTATACGTTATACGTTATACGTTATACTTTATACGTTATACGTTATACGTTATACGTTATACGTTATACGTTATACGTTATACGTTATAAGTTATACGTTATACGTTATACGTTATAGGTCATACCTTATACGTGATACGTCATACGTTATACGTTATACGTTATACGTTATTCGTTATACGTTATACGTTATACGTTATACGTTATACGTTATACGTTATACGTTATACGTTATACGTTATACGTTATACGTTATACGTTAAACGTTATACGTAATACGTTATACGTTATACGTTATACGCTATACGTTATACGTTGTACGTTATGCGTTATACGTTATACGTTATACGTTATACGTTATACGTTATACGTTATACATTTTTGCGTTATACGCTATACGTAATGCGTTATAGGTCATACCTTATACGTGATACGTCATACGTTAAACGTTATACGTGATACGTTATACGTTATACGTTATACGTTATACGTTATACGTTATACGTTATACGTTATACGTTATACGTTATACGTTATACGTTATACGTTACACGTTGTACGTTATACGTTATACGTTATACGTTATTCGTTATACGTTATTCGTTATACGTTATACGTTATACGTTATACGTTATACGTTATACGTTATACGTTATACGTTGTACGTTATACGTTGTACGTTATACGTTGTACGTTATACGTTATACGTTATACGTTATACGTTATACGTTATACGTTATACGTTATACGTTATACGTTGTACGTTATACGTTGTACGTTATACGTTGTACGTTATACGTTATACGTTATACGTTATACGTTATACGTTATACGTTATACGTTTTACGTTATACGTTATACGTTATACGTTATACGTTATACGTTATACGTTACTCGTTATACGTAATATGTAATACGTTTTACGTTATAAGTTATACGTCATACGTTATACGTTATACGTTATACGTTATACGTTATACGTTATACGTTGTACGTTATACGTTATACGTTATACGTTATACGTTATACGTTATACGTTATACGTTATACGTTATACGTTGTACGTTATACGTTGTACGTTATACGTTGTACGTTATACGTTATACGTTATACGTTATACGTTATACGTTATACGTTATACGTTATACGTTATACGTTGTACGTTATACGTTATACGTTATACGCTATACGTTATACGTTGTACGTTATGCGTTATACGTTATGCGTTATACGTTATACGTTATACGTTATACGTTGTACGTTATACGTTATACGTTATACGTTATACGTTATACGTTATTCGTTATACGTTATACGTTATACGTTATACGTTATACGTTATACGTTATACGTTATACGTTATACGTCATACGTTATACGTTATACGTTATACGTTATACATTATACGTTATACGTTATACGTTATACGTTATACGTTATTCGTTATACGTTATACGTTATACGTTATACGTTGTACGTTATACGTTATACGTTATTCGTTATACGTTACTCGTTATACGTTACTCGTTATACGTAATATGTAATACGTTTTACGTTATAAGTTATACGTTATACGTTATACGTTATACGTTATACGTTATACGGTATAGGTTATGCGTTATACATTATACGATATACGTTATACGTTATACGTTATACGTTAAACGTTATACGTTATACGTTATACGTTATACGTTATACGTTATACGTTATACGTTATACGTTATACGTTGTACGTTATACGTTGTACGTTATACGTTGTACGTTATACGTTATACGTTATACGTTATACGTTATACGTTATACGTTATACGTTATACGTTATACGTTATTAGTTATACGTCATACGTTATACGTTATACGTTATAAGTTATACGTTATACGTTATACGTTATACGTTATACGTTATACGTTATACGTTATACGTTATACGTTATACGTTATACGTTATACGTTATACGTTATACGTTATACGTTTTACGTTATACGTTATACGTTATACGTTATACGTTAAACGTTATACGTTATACGTTATACGTTATACGTTATACGCTATACGTTATACGTTATACGTTATACGTTATACGTTATACGTTATACGTTATACGTTATACGTTATACGTTATACGTTTTACGTTATACGTTATACGTTATACGTTATACGTTAAACGTTATACGTTATACGCTATACGTTATACGTTGTACGTTATGCGTTATACGTTATGCGTTATACGTTATACGTTATACGTTATACGTTGTACGTTATACGTTATACGTTATACGTTATACGTTATACGTTATTCGTTATACGTTATACGTTATACGTTATACGTTATACGTTATACGTTATACGTTATACGTTATACGTCATACGTTATACGTTATACGTTATACGTTATACATTATACGTTATACGTTATACGTTATACGTTATACGTTATTCGTTATACGTTATACGTTATACGTTATACGTTGTACGTTATACGTTATACGTTATTCGTTATACGTTACTCGTTATACGTTACTCGTTATACGTAATATGTAATACGTTTTACGTTATAAGTTATACGTTATACGTTATACGTTATACGTTATACGTTATACGGTATAGGTTATGCGTTATACATTATACGATATACGTTATACGTTATACGTTATACGTTAAACGTTATACGTTATACGTTATACGTTATACGTTATACGTTATACGTTATACGTTATACGTTATACGTTGTACGTTATACGTTGTACGTTATACGTTGTACGTTATACGTTATACGTTATACGTTATACGTTATACGTTATACGTTATACGTTATACGTTATACGTTATACGTTATTAGTTATACGTCATACGTTATACGTTATACGTTATAAGTTATACGTTATACGTTATACGTTATACGTTATACGTTATACGTTATACGTTATACGTTATACGTTATACGTTATACGTTATACGTTATACGTTATACGTTATACGTTTTACGTTATACGTTATACGTTATACGTTATACGTTAAACGTTATACGTTATACGTTATACGTTATACGTTATACGCTATACGTTATACGTTATACGTTATACGTTATACGTTACTCGTTATACGTAAAATGTAATACGTTTTACGTTATAAGTTATACGTTATACGTTAAACGTTATACGTTATACGTTATACGTTATACGTTATACGCTATACGTTATACGTTGTACGTTATGCGTTATACGTTATGCGTTATACGTTATACGTTATACGTTATACGTTGTACGTTATACGTTATACGTTATACGTTATACGTTATACGTTATACGTTATACGTTATGCGTTATACGTTATACGTTATACGTTATACGTTATACGTTATACGTTATACGTTATACGTTTGACGTTATACGTTATACGGTATACGTTATACGTTATGCGTTATACGTTATACGTTATACGTTATACGTTATACGTTTGACGTTATACGTTATACGGTATACGTTATGCGTTATACGCTATACGTTATGCGTTATAGGATATACGTTATGCGTTATAGGATATACGTTATACGTGATACGTTGTACGTTATACGTTATACGTTATACGTTATACGTTATACGTTATACGTTATACGTTATACGTTATACGTTATACGTTATACGTTATACGTTATACGTTATACGTTATACGTTATACGTTACGCGTTATACGCTATACGTTATGCGTTATAGGTCATACCTTATACTTGATACGTCATACGTTATACGTTATACGTTATACGTTATTCGTTATACGTTATACGTAATACGTTATACGTTATACGTTATACGTTATACGTTATACGTTATACGTTATACGTTATACGTTATACGTTATACGTTATACGTTATACGTTAAACGTTATACGTTATACGTTATACGTTATACGTTATACGCTATACGTTATACGTTGTACGTTATGCGTTATACGTTATGCGTTATACGTTATACGTTATACGTTATACGTTGTACGTTATACGTTATACGTTATACGTTATACGTTATACGTTATTCGTTATACGTTATACGTTATACGTTATACGTTATACGTTATACGTTATACGTTATATGTTATACGTTATACGTCATACGTTATACGTTATACGTTATACGTTATACATTATACGTTATACGTTATACGTTATACGTTATACGTTATTCGTTATACGTTATACGTTATACGTTATACGTTATACGTTATACGTTATACGTTATACGTTATACGTTATACGTTACTCGTTATACGTAATATGTAATACGTTTTACATTATAAGTTATACGTTATACGTTATACGTTATTCGTTATACGTTATACGTTATACGTTATACGTTATACGGTATACGTTATACGTTATACGTTATACGTTATACGTTATACGTTATACGTTATACGTTATACGTTATACGTTATACGTTATACGTTATACGTTATACGTTTTACGTTATACGTTATACGTTATACGTTATACGTTATACGTTATACGTTGTACGTTATACGTTGTACGTTATACGTTGTACGTTATACGTTGTACGATATACGTTATACGTTATACGTTATACGTTATACGTTATACGTTATACGTTATACGTTATACGTTATACGTTATACGGTATACGTTATGCGTTATACATTATACGTTATACGTTATACGTTATACGTTATACGTTATACGTTATACGTTTGACGTTATACGTTATACGTTATACGGTAGACGTTATACGTTATGCGTTATACGTTATACGTTATACGTTATACGTTATACGTTATACGTTATACGTTATACGTTATACGTTATACGTTATACGTTATACGTTACTCGTTATACGTAAAATGTAATACGTTTTACGTTATAAGTTATACGTTATATGTTATACGTTATACGTTATACGTTATACGTTATACGTTATACGTTATACGTTATACGTTATACGTTATACGTTATACGTTATACGTTATACGTTATACGTTATACGTTATACGTTATACGTTATACGTTACGCGTTATACGCTATACGTTATGCGTTATAGGTCATACCTTATACTTGATACGTCATACGTTATACGTTATACGTTATACGTTATTCGTTATACGTTATACGTAATACGTTATACGTTATACGTTATACGTTATACGTTATACGTTATACGTTAAACGTTATACGTTATACGTTATACGTTATACGTTATACGCTATACGTTATACGTTGTACGTTATGCGTTATACGTTATGCGTTATACGTTATACGTCATACGTTATACGTTATACGTTATACGTTATACATTATACGTTATACGTTATACGTTATACGTTATACGTTATACGTTATACGTTATACGTTGTACGTTATACGTTGTTCGTTATACGTTGTACGTTATACGTTATACGTTATACGTTATACGTTATACGTTATACGTTATACGTTATACGTTATACGTTATTAGTTATACGTCATACGTTATACGTTATTCGTTATACGTTATTCGTTATACGTTATACATTATACGTTATACGTTATACGTTATACGTTATACGTTATACGTTGTACGTTATACGTTGTACGTTATACGTTGTACGTTATACGTTATACGTTATACGTTATACGTTATACGTTATACGTTATACGTTATACGTTTTACGTTATACGTTATACGTTGTACGTTATACGTTGTACGTTATACGTTGTACGTTATACGTTGTACGTTATACGTTGTACGTTATACGTTATACGTTATACGTTATACGTTATACGTTATACGTTACACGTTATACGTTATACGTTATACGCTATACGTTATACGTTGTACGTTATGCGTTATACGTTATACGTTATACGTTATACGTTATACGTTATACGTTATTAGTTATACGTCATACGTTATACGTTATACGTTATAAGTTATACGTTATACGTTATACGTTATACGTTATACGTTATACGTTATACGTTATACGTTATACGTTATACGTTATACGTTATACGTTATACGTTATACGTTATACGTTATACGTTTTACGTTATACGTTATACGTTGTACGTTATACGTTATACGTTATACGTTGTACGTTATACGTTGTACGTTATATGTTGTACGTTATACGTTATACGTTATACGTTATACGTTATACGTTATACGTTACACGTTATACGTTATACGTTATACGCTATACGTTATACGTTGTACGTTATGCGTTATACGTTATGCGTTATACGTTATACGTTATACGTTATACGTTGTACGTTATACGTTATACGTTATACGTTATACGTTATACGTTATTCGTTATACGTTATACGTTATACGTTATACGTTATACGTTATACGTTATACGTTATACGTTATACGTTATACGTCATACGTTATACGTTATACGTTATACGTTATACATTATACGTTATACGTTATACGTTATACGTTATACGTTATTCGTTATACGTTATACGTTATACGTTACACGTTATACGTTATACGTTATACGTTATACGTTATACGTTATACGTTACTCGTTATACGTAAAATGTAATACGTTTTACGTTATAAGTTACACGTTATACGTTAAACGTTATACGTTATACGTTATACGTTATACGTTATACGCTATACGTTATACGTTGTACGTTATGCGTTATACGTTATGCGTTATACGTTATACGTTATACGTTATACGTTGTACGTTATACGTTATACGTTATACGTTATACGTTATACGTTATACGTTATGCGTTATACGTTATACGTTATACGTTATACGTTATACGTTATACGTTATACGTTATACGTTTGACGTTATACGTTATACGGTATACGTTATACGTTATGCGTTATACGTTATACGTTATACGTTATACGTTATACGTTTGACGTTATACGTTATACGGTATACGTTATGCGTTATACGCTATACGTTATGCGTTATAGGATATACGTTATGCGTTATAGGATATACGTTATACGTGATACGTTGTACGTTATACGTTATACGTTATACGTTATACGTTATACGTTATACGTTATACGTTATACGTTATACGTTATACGTTATACGTTATACGTTATACGTTATACGTTATACGTTACGCGTTATACGCTATACGTTATGCGTTATAGGTCATACCTTATACTTGATACGTCATACGTTATACGTTATACGTTATACGTTATTCGTTATACGTTATACGTAATACGTTATACGTTATACGTTATACGTTATACGTTATACGTTATACGTTATACGTTATACGTTATACGTTATACGTTATACGTTATACGTTAAACGTTATACGTTATACGTTATACGTTATACGTTATACGCTATACGTTATACGTTGTACGTTATGCGTTATACGTTGTGCGTTATACGTTATACGTTATACGTTATACGTTGTACGTTATACGTTATACGTTATACGTTATACGTTATACGTTATACGTTATACGTTATACGTTATACGTTATACGTTATACGTTATACGTTATACGTTATACGTTATACGTTATACGGTATACGTTATGCGTTATACATTATACGTTATACGTTATACGTTATACGTTATACGTTATACGTTATACGTTTGACGTTATACGTTATACGTTATACGGTATACGTTATACGTTATGCGTTATACGTTATACGTTATACGTTATACGTTATACGTTATACGTTATACGTTATACGTTATACGTTATACGTTATACGTTATACGTTATACGTTATACGTTATACGTTATACGTTATACGTTATACGTTATACGTTATACGTTATACGTTATACGGTATACGTTATGCGTTATACATTATACGTTATACGTTATACGTTATACGGTATAGGTTATACGTTATACGTTATACGTTATACGTTATACGTTATACGTTATACGTTATACGTTATACGTTATACGTTATACGTTATACGTTATACGTTATACGTTATACGTTATACGTTATACGTTATACGTTATACGTTATATGTTATACGTTATACGTCATACGTTATACGTTATACGTTATACGTTATACATTATACGTTATACGTTATACGTTATACGTTATACGTTATTCGTTATACGTTATACGTTATACGTTATACGTTATACGTTATACGTTATACGTTATACGTCATACGTTATACGTTACTCGTTATACGTAATATGTAATACGTTTTACATTATAAGTTATACGTTATACGTTATACGTTATTCGTTATACGTTATACGTTATACGTTATACGTTATACGTTATACGGTATACGTTATGCGTTATACATTATACGTTATACGTTATACGTTATACGTTATACGTTATACGTTATACGTTTTACATTATAAGTTATACGTTATACGTTATACGTTATTCGTTATACGTTATACGTTATACGTTATACGTTGTACGTTATGCGTTATACGTTATGCGTTATAAGTTATACGTTATACGTTATACGTTATACGTTATACGTTATACGTTATACGTTATACGTTATACGTTATACGTTATACGTTATACGTTATACGTTATACGTTATACGTTTTACGTTATACGTTATACGTTGTACGTTATACGTTGTACGTTATACGTTGTACGTTATACGTTGTACGTTATACGTTGTACGTTATACGTTATACGTTATACGTTATACGTTATACGTTATACGTTACACGTTATACGTTATACGTTATACGTTATACGTTATACGTTATACGTTACTCGTTATACGTAAAATGTAATACGTTTTACGTTATAAGTTATACGTTATACGTTAAGCGTTATACGTTATACGTTATACGTTATACGTTATACGCTATACGTTATACGTTGTACGTTATGCGTTATACGTTATGCGTTATACGTTATACGTTATACGTTATACGTTGTACGTTATACGTTATACGTTATACGTTATACGTTATACGTTATACGTTATGCGTTATACGTTATACGTTATACGTTATACGTTATACGTTATACGTTATACGTTATACGTTTGACGTTATACGTTATACGGTATACGTTATACGTTATGCGTTATACGTTATACGTTATACGTTATACGTTATACGTTTGACGTTATACGTTATACGGTATACGTTATGCGTTATACGCTATACGTTATGCGTTATAGGATATACGTTATGCGTTATAGGATATACGTTATACGTGATACGTTGTACGTTATACGTTATACGTTATACGTTATACGTTATACGTTATACGTTATACGTTATACGTTATACGTTATACGTTATACGTTATACGTTATACGTTATACGTTATACGTTACGCGTTATACGCTATACGTTATGCGTTATAGGTCATACCTTATACTTGATACGTCATACGTTATACGTTATACGTTATACGTTATTCGTTATACGTTATACGTAATACGTTATACGTTATACGTTATACGTTATACGTTATACGTTATACGTTATACGTTATACGTTATACGTTATTCGTTATACGTTATACGTTATACGTTATACGTTATACGTTATACGTTATACGTTATATGTTATACGTTATACGTCATACGTTATACGTTATACGTTATACGTTATACATTATACGTTATACGTTATACGTTATACGTTATACGTTATACGTTTTACGTTATACGTTATACGTTATACGTTATACGTTATACGTTATACGTTGTACGTTATACGTTGTACGTTATACGTTGTACGTTATACGTTGTACGTTATACGTTATACGTTATACGTTATACGTTATACGTTATACGTTATACGTTATACGTTATACGTTATACGTTATACGGTATACGTTATGCGTTATACATTATACGTTATACGTTATACGTTATACGTTATACGTTATACGTTATACGTTTGACGTTATACGTTATACGTTATACGGTATACGTTATACGTTTTACGTTATACGTTATACGTTGTACGTTATACGTTGTACGTTATACGTTATACGTTATACGTTATACGTTATACGTTATACGTTATACGTTATACGTTATACGTTATGCGTTATACGTTATACGCTATACGTTATACGTTGTACGTTATGCGTTATACGTTGTGCGTTATACGTTATACGTTATACGTTATACGTTGTACGTTATACGTTATACGTTATACGTTATACGTTATACGTTATTCGTTATACGTTATACGTTATACGTTATACGTTATACGTTATACGTTATACGTTATATGTTATACGTTATACGTCATACGTTATACGTTATACGTTATACGTTATACATTATACGTTATACGTTATACGTTATACGTTATACGTTATTCGTTATACGTTATACGTTATACGTTATACGTTATACGTTATACGTTATACGTTATACGTTATACGTCATACGTTATACGTTACTCGTTATACGTAATATGTAATACGTTTTACATTATAAGTTATACGTTATACGTTATACGTTATTCGTTATACGTTATACGTTATACGTTATACGTTATACGGTATACGTTATACGTTATACGTTATACGTTATACGTTATACGTTATACGTTATACGTTATACGTTATACGTTATACGTTATACGTTATACGTTATACGTTTTACGTTATACGTTATACGTTATACGTTATACGTTATACGTTATACGTTGTACGTTATACGTTGTACGTTATAGGTTGTACGTTATACGTTGTACGTTATACGTTATACGTTATACGTTATACGTTATACGTTATACGTTATACGTTATACGTTATACGTTATACGTTATACGGTATACGTTATGCGTTATACATTATACGTTATACGTTATACGTTATACGTTATACGTTATACGTTATACGTTTGACGTTATACGTTATACGTTATACGGTATACGTTATACGTTTTACGTTATACGTTATACGTTGTACGTTATACGTTGTACGTTATACGTTGTACGTTATACGTTGTACGTTATACGTTGTACGTTATACGTTATACGTTATACGTTATACGTTATACGTTATACGTTACACGTTATACGTTATACGTTATACGTTATACGTTATACGTTATACGTTACTCGTTATACGCTATACGTTATGCGTTATAGGTCATACCTTATACTTGATACGTCATACGTTATACGTTATACGTTATACGTTATTCGTTATACGTTATACGTAATACGTTATACGTTATACGTTATACGTTATACGTTATACGTTATACGTTATACGTTATACGTTATACGTTATACGTTATACGTTATACGTTAAACGTTATACGTTATACGTTATACGTTATACGTTATACGCTATACGTTATACGTTGTACGTTATGCGTTATACGTTGTGCGTTATACGTTATACGTTATACGTTATACGTTGTACGTTATACGTTATACGTTATACGTTATACGTTATACGTTATACGTTATACGTTATACGTTATACGTTATACGTTATACGTTATACGTTATACGTTATATGTTATACGTTATACGTCATACGTTATACGTTATACGTTATACGTTATACATTATACGTTATACGTTATACGTTATACGTTATACGTTATTCGTTATACGTTATACGTTATACGTTATACGTTATACGTTATACGTTATACGTTATACGTTATACGTCATACGTTATACGTTACTCGTTATACGTAATATGTAATACGTTTTACATTATAAGTTATACGTTATACGTTATACGTTATTCGTTATACGTTATACGTTATACGTTATACGTTATACGGTATACGTTATACGTTATACGTTATACGTTATACGTTATACGTTATACGTTATACGTTATACGTTATACGTTATACGTTATACGTTATACGTTATACGTTTTACGTTATACGTTATACGTTATACGTTATACGTTATACGTTATACGTTGTACGTTATACGTTGTACGTTATACGTTGTACGTTATACGTTGTACGTTATACGTTATACGTTATACGTTATACGTTATACGTTATACGTTATACGTTATACGTTATACGTTATACGTTATACGGTATACGTTATGCGTTATACATTATACGTTATACGTTATACGTTATACGTTATACGTTATACGTTATACGTTTGACGTTATACGTTATACGTTATACGGTATACGTTATACGTTATGCGTTATACGTTATACGTTATACGTTATACGTTATACGTTATACGTTATACGTTATACGTTATACGTTATACGTTATACGTTATACGTTACTCGTTATACGTAAAATGTAATACGTTTTACGTTATAAGTTATACGTTATACGTTATACGTTATACGTTATACGTTATACGTTATACGTTATACGTTATACGTTATACGTTATACGTTATACGTTATACGTTATACGTTATACGTTATACGTTATACGTTATACGTTATACGTTACGCGTTATACGCTATACGTTATGCGTTATAGGTCATACCTTATACTTGATACGTCATACGTTATACGTTATACGTTATACGTTATTCGTTATACGTTATACGTAATACGTTATACGTTATACGTTATACGTTATACGTTATACGTTATACGTTAAACGTTATACGTTATACGTTATACGTTATACGTTATACGCTATACGATATACGTTGTACGTTATGCGTTATACGTTATGCGTTATACGTTATACGTTATACGTTATACGTTGTACGTTATACGTTATACGTTATACGTTATACGTTATACGTTATTCGTTATACGTTATACGTTATACGTTATACGTTATACGTTATACGTTATACGTTATATGTTATACGTTATACGTCATACGTTATACGTTATACGTTATACGTTATACATTATACGTTATACGTTATACGTTATACGTTATACGTTATTCGTTATACGTTATACGTTATACGTTATACGTTATACGTTATACGTTATACGTTATACGTTATACGTTATACGTTACTCGTTATACGTAATATGTAATACGTTTTACATTATAAGTTATACGTTATACGTTATACGTTATTCGTTATACGTTATACGTTATACGTTATACGTTATACGGTATACGTTATACGTTATACGTTATACGTTATACGTTATACGTTATACGTTACTCGTTATACGTAAAATGTAATACGTTTTACGTTATAAGTTATACGTTATACGTTATCCGTTATACGTTATACGTTATACGTTATACGTTATACGTTATACGGTATACGTTATGCGTTATACATTATACGTTATACGTTATACGTTATACGTTATACGTTATACGTTATACGTTATACGTTTGACGTTTGACGTTATACGTTATACGTTATACGGTATACGTTATACGTTATGCGTTATACGTTATACGTTATACGTTATACGTTATACGTTATACGTTATACGTTATACGTTATACGTTATACGTTATACGTTATACGTTGTACGTTTTACATTATACGTTATACGTTATACGTTATACGTTATACGTTATACGTTGTACGTTATACGTTGTACGTTATACGTTGTACGTTATACGTTATACGTTATACGTTATACGTTATACGTTACTCGTTATACGTAAAATGTAATACGTTTTACGTTATAAGTTATACGTTATACCTTATACGTTATACGTTATACGTTATACGTTATACGTTATACGTTATACGTTATACGTTATACGTTATACGTTATACGTTATACGTTATACGTTATACGTTATACGTTATACGTTATACGTTATACGTTATACGTTATACGTTATACGTTATACGTTATACGTTATAAGTTATACGTTATACGTTATACGTTATAGGTCATACCTTATACGTGATACGTCATACGTTATACGTTATACGTTATACGTTATTCGTTATACGTTATACGTTATACGTTATACGTTATACGTTATACGTTATACGTTATACGTTATACGTTATACGTTATACGTTATACGTTATTCGTTATACGTTATTCGTTATACGTTATACGTTATACGTTATACGTTATACGTTATACGGTATACGTTATACGTTATACGTTATACGTTATACGTTATACGGTATACGTTATGCGTTATACATTATACGTTATACGTTATACGTTATACGTTATACGTTATACGTTATACGTTTGACGTTATACGTTATACGTTATACGGTATACGTTATACGTTATGCGTTATACGTTATACGTTATACGTTATACGTTATACGTTATACGTTATACGTTATACGTTATACGTTATACGTTATACGTTATACGTTACTCGTTATACGTAAAATGTAATACGTTTTACGTTATAAGTTATACGTTATACGTTATACGTTATACGTTATACGTTATACGTTATACGTTATACGTTATACGTTATACGTTATACGTTATACGTTATACGTTATACGTTATACGTTATACGTTATACGTTATACGTTACGCGTTATACGCTATACGTTATGCGTTATAGGTCATACCTTATACTTGATACGTCATACGTTATACGTTATACGTTATACGTTATTCGTTATACGTTATACGTAATACGTTATACGTTATACGTTATACGTTATACGTTATACGTTATACGTTAAACGTTATACGTTATACGTTATACGTTATACGTTATACGCTATACGTTATACGTTGTACGTTATGCGTTATACGTTATGCGTTATACGTTATACGTTATACGTTATACGTTGTACGTTATACGTTATACGTTATACGTTATACGTTATACGTTATTCGTTATACGTTATACGTTATACGTTATACGTTATACGTTATACGTTATACGTTATATGTTATACGTTATACGTCATACGTTATACGTTATACGTTATACGTTATACATTATACGTTATACGTTATACGTTATACGTTATACGTTATTCGTTATACGTTATACGTTATACGTTATACGTTATACGTTATACGTTATACGTTATACGTTATACGTTATACGTTACTCGTTATACGTAATATGTAATACGTTTTACATTATAAGTTATACGTTATACGTTATACGTTATTCGTTATACGTTATACGTTATACGTTATACGTTATACGGTATACGTTATACGTTATACGTTATACGTTATACGTTATACGCTATACGTTATACGTTACACGTTATACGTTATACGTTATACGTTATACGTTATACGTTTTACGTTATACGTTATACGTTATACGTTATACGTTATACGTTATACGTTGTACGTTATACGTTGTACGTTATACGTTGTACGTTATACGTTGTACGTTATACGTTATACGTTATACGTTATACGTTATACGTTATACGTTATACGTTATACGTTATACGTTATACGTTATACGTTATACGTTACTCGTTATACGTAAAATGTAATACGTTTTACGTTATAAGTTATACGTTATACGTTATCCGTTATACGTTATACGTTATACGTTATACGTTATACGTTATACGGTATACGTTATGCGTTATACATTATACGTTATACGTTATACGTTATACGTTATACGTTATACGTTATACGTTTGACGTTTGACGTTATACGTTATACGTTATACGGTATACGTTATACGTTATGCGTTATACGTTATACGTTATACGTTATACGTTATACGTTATACGTTATACGTTATACGTTATACGTTATACGTTATACGTTATACGTTATACGTTGTACGTTTTACGTTATACGTTATACGTTATACGTTATACGTTATACGTTATACGTTATACGTTGTACGTTATACGTTGTACGTTATACGTTGTACGTTATACGTTATACGTTATACGTTATACGTTATACGTTACTCGTTATACGTAAAATGTAATACGTTTTACGTTATAAGTTATAAGTTATACCTTATACGTTATACGTTATACGTTATACGTTATACGTTATACGTTATACGTTATACGTTATACGTTATACGTTATACGTTATACGTTATACGTTATACGTTATACGTTATACGTTATACGTTATACGTTATACGTTATACGTTATACGTTATACGTTATAAGTTATACGTTATACGTTATACGTTATAGGTCATACCTTATACGTGATACGTCATACGTTATACGTTATACGTTATACGTTATTCGTTATACGTTATACGTTATACGTTATACGTTATACGTTATACGTTATACGTTATACGTTATACGTTATACGTTATACGTTATACGTTATACGTTAAACGTTATACGTAATACGTTATACGTTATACGTTATACGCTATACGTTATACGTTGTACGTTATGCGTTATACGTTATACGTTATACGTTATACGTTATACGTTATACGTTATACATTATGCGTTATACGCTATACGTAATGCGTTATAGGTCATACCTTATACGTGATACGTCGTACGTTAAACGTTATACGTGATACGTTATACGTTATACGTTATACGTTATACGTTATACGTTATACGTTATACGTTATACGTTATACGTTATACGTTATACGTTATACGTTACACGTTGTACGTTATACGTTATACGTTATACGTTATTCGTTATACGTTATTCGTTATACGTTATACGTTATACGTTATACGTTATACGTTATACGTTATACGTTATACGTTGTACGTTATACGTTGTACGTTATACGTTGTACGTTATACGTTATACGTTATACGTCATACGTTATACGTTATACGTTATACGTTATACGTTATACGTTGTACGTTATACGTTGTACGTTATACGTTGTACGTTATACGTTATACGTTATACGTTATACGTTATACGTTATACGTTATACGTTATACGTTATACGTTATACGTTATACGTTATACGTTATACGTTATACGTTACTCGTTATACGTAATATGTAATACGTTTTACGTTATAAGTTATACGTTATACGTTATACGTTATACGTTATACGTTATACGTTATACGTTATACGTTATACGTTATACGTTATACGTTATACGTTATACGTTATACGTCATACGTTATACGTTATACGTTATACGTTATACATTATACGTTATACGTTATACGTTATACGTTATACGTTATTCGTTATACGTTATACGTTATACGTTATACGTTATACGTTATACGTTATACGTTATTCGTTATACGTTACTCGTTATACGTAATATGTAATACGTTTTACGTTATAAGTTATACGTTATACGTTATACGTTATTCGTTATACGTTATACGTTATACGTTATACGTTATACGTTATACGGTATAGGTTATGCGTTATACATTATACGATATACGTTATACGTTATACGTTATACGTTAAACGTTATACGTTATACGTTATACGTTATACGTTATACGTTATACGTTACACGTTATACGTTATACGTTGTACGTTATACGTTGTACGTTATACGTTGTACGTTATACGTTATACGTTATACGTTATACGTTATACGTTATACGTTATACGTTATACGTTATTAGTTATACGTCATACGTTATACGTTATACGTTATACGTTATACGTTATACGTTATACGTTATACGTTATACGTTATACGTTATACGTTATACGTTATACGTTATACGTTATACGTTATACGTTATACGTTATACGTTATACGTTATACGTTATACGTTATACGTTTTACGTTGTACGTTATACGTTGTACGTTATACGTTGTACGTTATACGTTGTACGTTATACGTTGTACGTTATACGTTGTACGTTATACGTTATACGTTATACATTATGCGTTATACGTTATACGTTATACGTTACACGTTATACGTTATACGTTATACGTTATACGTTATACGTTATACGTTACTCGTTATACGTAAAATGTAATACGTTTTACGTTATAAGTTATACGTTATACGTTAAACGTTATACGTTATACGTTATACGTTATACGTTATACGCTATACGTTATACGTTGTACGTTATGCGTTATACGTTATGCGTTATACGTTATACGTTATACGTTATACGTTGTACGTTATACGTTATACGTTATACGTTATACGTTATACGCTATACGTTATGCGTTATACGTTATACGTTATACGTTATACGTTATACGTTATACGTTATACGTTATACGTTTGACGTTATACGTTATACGGTATACGTTATACGTTATGCGTTATACGTTATACGTTATACGTTATACGTTATACGTTATACGTTATACGTTTGACGTTATACGTTATACGGTATACGTTATGCGTTATACGCTATACGTTATGCGTTATAGGATATACGTTATGCGTTATAGGATATACGTTATACGTTATACGTTATTCGTTATACGTTATACGTTATACGTTATACGTTATACGTTATACGTTATACGTTATATGTTATACGTTATACGTCATACGTTATACGTTATACGTTATACGTTATACATTATACGTTATACGTCATACGTTATACGTTATACGTTATTCGTTATACGTTATACGTTATACGTTATACGTTATACGTTATACGTTATACGTTATACGTTATACGTTATACGTTATACGTTATACGTTATACGTTATACGTTATACGTTATACGTTATACGTTATACGTTATACGTTATACGTTACGCGTTATACGCTATACGTTATGCGTTATAGGTCATACCTTATACTTGATACGTCATACGTTATACGTTATACGTTATACGTTATTCGTTATACGTTATACGTAATACGTTATACGTTATACGTTATACGTTATACGTTATACGTTATACGTTAAACGTTATACGTTATACGTTATACGTTATACGTTATACGCTATACGTTATACGTTGTACGTTATGCGTTATACGTTATGCGTTATACGTTATACGTTATACGTTATACGTTGTACGTTATACGTTATACGTTATACGTTATACGTTATACGTTATTCGTTATACGTTATACGTTATACGTTATACGTTATACGTTATACGTTATACGTTATATGTTATACGTTATACGTCATACGTTATACGTTATACGTTATACTTTATACATTATACGTTATACGTTATACGTTATACGTTATACGTTATTCGTTATACGTTATACGTTATACGTTATACGTTATACGTTATACGTTATACGTTATACGTTATACGTTATACGTTACTCGTTATACGTAATATGTAATACGTTTTACATTATAAGTTATACGTTATACGTTATACGTTATTCGTTATACGTTATACGTTATACGTTATACGTTATACGGTATACGTTATACGTTATACGTTATACGTTATACGTTATACGTTATACGTTATACGTTATACGTTATACGTTATACGTTATACGTTATACGTTATACGTTTTACGTTATACGTTATACGTTATACGTTATACGTTATACGTTATACGTTGTACGTTATACGTTGTACGTTATACGTTGTACGTTATACGTTGTACGTTATACGTTATACGTTATACGTTATACGTTATACGTTATACGTTATACGTTATACGTTATACGTTATACGTTATACGTTATACGTTACTCGTTATACGTAAAATGTAATACGTTTTACGTTATAAGTTATACGTTATACGTTATCCGTTATACGTTATACGTTATACGTTATACGTTATACGTTATACGGTATACGTTATGCGTTATACATTATACGTTATACGTTATACGTTATACGTTATACGTTATACGTTATACGTTTGACGTTTGACGTTATACGTTATACGTTATACGGTATACGTTATACGTTATGCGTTATACGTTATACGTTATACGTTATACGTTATACGTTATACGTTATACGTTATACGTTATACGTTATACGTTATACGTTATACGTTGTACGTTTTACATTATACGTTATACGTTATACGTTATACGTTATACGTTATACGTTGTACGTTATACGTTGTACGTTATACGTTATACGTTATACGTTATACGTTATACGTTATACGTTATACGTTACTCGTTATACGTAAAATGTAATACGTTTTACGTTATAAGTTATACGTTATACCTTATACGTTATACGTCATACGTTATACGTTATACGTTATACGTTATACGTTATACGTTATACGTTATACGTTATACGTTATACGTTATACGTTATACGTTATACGTTATACGTTATACGTTATACGTTATACGTTATACGTTATACGTTATAAGTTATACGTTATACGTTATACGTTATAGGTCATACCTTATACGTGATACGTCATACGTTATACGTTATACGTTATACGTTATTCGTTATACGTTATACGTTATACGTTATACGTTATACGTTATACGTTATACGTTATACGTTATACGTTATACGTTATACGTTATACGTTAAACGTTATACGTAATACGTTATACGTTATACGTTATACGCTATACGTTATACGTTGTACGTTATGCGTTATACGTTATACGTTATACGTTATACGTTATACGTTATACATTATGCGTTATACGCTATACGTAATGCGTTATAGGTCATACCTTATACGTGATACGTCGTACGTTAAACGTTATACGTGATACGTTATACGTTATACGTTATACGTTATACGTGATACGTTATACGTTATACGTTATACGTTATACGTTATACGTTATACGTTACACGTTGTACGTTATACGTTATACGTTATACGTTATTCGTTATACGTTATTCGTTATACGTTATACGTTATACGTTATACGTTATACGTTATACGTTATACGTTATACGTTGTACGTTATACGTTGTACGTTATACGTTGTACGTTATACGTTATACGTTATACGTTATACGTTATACGTTGTACGTTATACGTTATACGTTATACGTTACTCGTTATACGTAATATGTAATACGTTTTACGTTATAAGTTATACGTTATACGTTATACGTTATACGTTATACGTTATACGTTATACGTTATACGTTATACGTTATACGTTATACGTTATACGTTATACGTTATACGTTATACGTTACGCGTTATACGCTATACGTTATGCGTTATAGGTCATACCTTATACTTGATACGTCATACGTTATACGTTATACGTTATACGTTATTCTTTATACGTTATACGTTATACGTTATACGTTATACGTTATACGTTATACGTTATACGTTATACGTTATACGTTATACGTTATACGTTATACGTTATACGTTATACGTTATACGTTACGCGTTATACGCTATACGTTATGCGTTATAGGTCATACCTTATACTTGATACGTCATACGTTATACGTTATACGTTATACGTTATAAGTTATACGTTATACCTTATACGTTATACGTTATACGTTATACGTTATACGTTATACGTTATACGTTATACGTTATACGTTATACGTTATACGTTATACGTTTTACGTTGTACGTTATACGTTGTACGTTATACGTTGTACGTTATACGTTGTACGTTATACGTTGTACGTTATACGTTGTACGTTATACGTTATACGTTATACATTATGCGTTATACGTTATACGTTATACGTTACACGTTATACGTTATACGTTATACGTTATACGTTATACGTTATACGTTACTCGTTATACGTAAAATGTAATACGTTTTACGTTATAAGTTATACGTTATACGTTAAACGTTATACGTTATACGTTATACGTTATACGTTATACGCTATACGTTATACGTTGTACGTTATGCGTTATACGTTATGCGTTATACGTTATACGTTATACGTTATACGTTGTACGTTATACGTTATACGTTATACGTTATACGTTATACGCTATACGTTATGCGTTATACGTTATACGTTATACGTTATACGTTATACGTTATACGTTATACGTTATACGTTATACGTTTGACGTTATACGTTATACGGTATACGTTATACGTTATGCGTTATACGTTATACGTTATACGTTATACGTTATACGTTATACGTTATACGTTTGACGTTATACGTTATACGGTATACGTTATGCGTTATACGCTATACGTTATGCGTTATAGGATATACGTTATGCGTTATAGGATATACGTTATACGTTATACGTTATTCGTTATACGTTATACGTTATACGTTATACGTTATACGTTATACGTTATACGTTATATGTTATACGTTATACGTCATACGTTATACGTTATACGTTATACGTTATACATTATACGTTATACGTCATACGTTATACGTTATACGTTATTCGTTATACGTTATACGTTATACGTTATACGTTATACGTTATACGTTATACGTTATACGTTATACGTTATACGTTATACGTTATACGTTATACGTTATACGTTATACGTTATACGTTATACGTTATACGTTACGCGTTATACGCTATACGTTATGCGTTATAGGTCATACCTTATACTTGATACGTCATACGTTATACGTTATACGTTATACGTTATTCGTTATACGTTATACGTAATACGTTATACGTTATACGTTATACGTTATACGTTATACGTTATACGTTAAACGTTATACGTTATACGTTATACGTTATACGTTATACGCTATACGTTATACGTTGTACGTTATGCGTTATACGTTATGCGTTATACGTTATACGTTATACGTTATACGTTGTACGTTATACGTTATACGTTATACGTTATACGTTATACGTTATTCGTTATACGTTATACGTTATACGTTATACGTTATACGTTATACGTTATACGTTATATGTTATACGTTATACGTCATACGTTATACGTTATACGTTATACTTTATACATTATACGTTATACGTTATACGTTATACGTTATACGTTATTCGTTATACGTTATACGTTATACGTTATACGTTATACGTTATACGTTATACGTTATACGTTATACGTTATACGTTACTCGTTATACGTAATATGTAATACGTTTTACATTATAAGTTATACGTTATACGTTATACGTTATTCGTTATACGTTATACGTTATACGTTATACGTTATACGGTATACGTTATACGTTATACGTTATACGTTATACGTTATACGTTATACGTTATACGTTATACGTTATACGTTATACGTTATACGTTATACGTTATACGTTTTACGTTATACGTTATACGTTATACGTTATACGTTATACGTTATACGTTGTACGTTATACGTTGTACGTTATACGTTGTACGTTATACGTTGTACGTTATACGTTATACGTTATACGTTATACGTTATACGTTATACGTTATACGTTATACGTTATACGTTATACGTTATACGTTATACGTTACTCGTTATACGTAAAATGTAATACGTTTTACGTTATAAGTTATACGTTATACGTTATCCGTTATACGTTATACGTTATACGTTATACGTTATACGTTATACGGTATACGTTATGCGTTATACATTATACGTTATACGTTATACGTTATACGTTATACGTTATACGTTATACGTTTGACGTTTGACGTTATACGTTATACGTTATACGGTATACGTTATACGTTATGCGTTATACGTTATACGTTATACGTTATACGTTATACGTTATACGTTATACGTTATACGTTATACGTTATACGTTATACGTTATACGTTGTACGTTTTACATTATACGTTATACGTTATACGTTATACGTTATACGTTATACGTTGTACGTTATACGTTGTACGTTATACGTTATACGTTATACGTTATACGTTATACGTTATACGTTATACGTTACTCGTTATACGTAAAATGTAATACGTTTTACGTTATAAGTTATACGTTATACCTTATACGTTATACGTCATACGTTATACGTTATACGTTATACGTTATACGTTATACGTTATACGTTATACGTTATACGTTATACGTTATACGTTATACGTTATACGTTATACGTTATACGTTATACGTTATACGTTATACGTTATACGTTATACGTTATACGTTATACGTTATACGTTTTACGTTGTACGTTATACGTTGTACGTTATACGTTGTACGTTATACGTTGTACGTTATACGTTGTACGTTATACGTTGTACGTTATACGTTATACGTTATACGTTATACGTTATACGTTATACGTTATACGTTACACGTTATACGTTATACGTTATACGTTATACGTTATACGTTATACGTTACTCGTTATACGTAAAATGTAATACGTTTTACGTTATAAGTTATACGTTATACGTTAAACGTTATACGTTATACGTTATACGTTATACGTTATACGCTATACGTTATACGTTGTACGTTATGCGTTATACGTTATGCGTTATACGTTATACGTTATACGTTATACGTTGTACGTTATACGTTATACGTTATACGTTATACGTTATACGCTATACGTTATGCGTTATACGTTATACGTTATACGTTATACGTTATACGTTATACGTTGTACGTTATACGTTTGACGTTATACGTTATACGGTATACGTTATACGTTATGCGTTATACGTTATACGTTATACGTTATACGTTATACGTTATACGTTTGACGTTATACGTTATACGGTATACGTTATGCGTTATACGCTATACGTTATGCGTTATAGGATATACGTTATGCGTTATAGGATATACGTTATACGTGATACGTTGTACGTTATACGTTATACGTTATACGTTATACGTTATACGTTATACGTTATACGTTATACGTTATGCGTTATACGTTATACGTTATACGATATACGTTATACGTTATACGTTATACGTTATACGTTATACGTTATACGTTATACGTTATACGTTATACGTTATACGTTATACGTTATACGTTATACGTTATACGTTATACGTTATACGTTATACGTTATACGTTATACGTTATACGTTATACGTTATACGTTATATGTTACACGTTATACGTTACACGTTATACGTTACACGTTATACGTTATACGTTATACGTTATACGTTATACGTTATACTTTATACGTTATACGTTATACGTTATACGTTATACGTTAAACGTTATACGTTATACGTTATACGTTATACGATATACGTTATACGTTATACGTTGTACGTTGCACGTTATACGTTATACGTTATACGATATACGTTATACGTTATACGTTATGCGTTATAGGATATACGTTATACGTTAT
Source organism: Ptiloglossa arizonensis (assembly GCF_051014685.1). NCBI lineage: Eukaryota > Metazoa > Arthropoda > Insecta > Hymenoptera > Colletidae > Ptiloglossa > Ptiloglossa arizonensis. The sequence continues at coordinate 649,090 of NW_027478657.1, forward strand.
ACGTTATACGTTATACGTTATACGTTATACGTTTTACGTTATACGTTATACGTTATACGATATACGTTATACGTTATACGTTATGCGTTATAGGATATACGTTATACGTTATACGTTATACGTTATACGTTATACGTTATACATTATACGTTATACGTTATACGTTATACGTTATACGTTATACGTTATACGTTATACGTTATACGTTATACGTTATACGTTATACGTTATACGTTATACGTTATACGTTATACGGTATACGTTATACGTTATACGTTACTCGTTATACGTAATATGTAATACGTTTTACGTTATAAGTTATACGTTATACGTTATACGTTATACGTTATACGTTATACGTTATACGTTATGCGTTATACGTTATACGTTATACGGTATACGTTATGCGTTATACGTTATACGTTATACGGTATACGTTATGCGTTATACGTTATACGTTATACGCTATACGTTATACGTTCTACGTTTTACGTTATACGTTATACGTTATACGATATACGTTATACGTTATACGTTATGCGTTATACGTTATACGTTATAGGTCATACCTTATACGTGATACGTCATACGTTATACGTTATACGTTATACGTTATTCGTTATACGTTATACGTTATACGTTATACGTTATACGTTATACGTTACTCGTTATACGTAAAATGTAATACGTTTTACGTTATAAGTTATACGTTATACCTTATACGTTATACGTCATACGTTATACGTTATACGTTATACGTTATACGTTATACGTTATACGTTATACGTTATACGTTATACGTTATACGTTATACGTTATACGTTATACGTTATACGTTATACGTTATACGTTATACGTTATAAGTTATACGTTATACGTTATACGTTATAGGTCATACCTTATACGTGATACGTCATACGTTATACGTTATACGTTATACGTTATTCGTTATACGTTATACGTTATACGTTATACGTTATACGTTATACGTTATACGTTATACGTTATACGTTATACGTTATACGTTATACGTTAAACGTTATACGTAATACGTTATACGTTATACGTTATACGCTATACGTTATACGTTGTACGTTATGCGTTATACGTTATACGTTATACGTTATACGTTATACGTTATACATTATGCGTTATACGCTATACGTAATGCGTTATAGGTCATACCTTATACGTGATACGTCGTACGTTAAACGTTATACGTGATACGTTATACGTTATACGTTATACGTTATACGTTATACGTTATACGTTATACGTTATACGTTATACGTTATACGTTATACGTTACACGTTGTACGTTATACGTTATACGTTATACGTTATTCGTTATACGTTATTCGTTATACGTTATACGTTATACGTTATACGTTATACGTTATACGTTATACGTTATACGTTGTACGTTATACGTTGTACGTTATACGTTGTACGTTATACGTTATACGTTATACGTTATACGTTATACGTTGTACGTTATACGTTATACGTTATACGTTACTCGTTATACGTAATATGTAATACGTTTTACGTTATAAGTTATACGTTATACGTTATACGTTATACGTTATACGTTATACGTTATACGTTATACGTTATACGTTATACGTTATACGTTATACGTTATACGTTATACGTTATACGTTATACGTTACGCGTTATACGCTATACGTTATGCGTTATAGGTCATACCTTATACTTGATACGTCATACGTTATACGTTATACGTTATACGTTATTCTTTATACGTTATACGTTATACGTTATACGTTATACGTTATACGTTATACGTTATACGTTATACGTTATACGTTATACGTTATACGTTATACGTTATACGTTATACGTTATACGTTACGCGTTATACGCTATACGTTATGCGTTATAGGTCATACCTTATACTTGATACGTCATACGTTATACGTTATACGTTATACGTTATAAGTTATACGTTATACCTTATACGTTATACGTTATACGTTATACGTTATACGTTATACGTTATACGTTATACGTTATACGTTATACGTTATACGTTATACGTTATACGTTATACGTTATACGTTATACGTTATACGTTATACGTTATACGTTATACGTTATACGTTATAAGTTATACGTTATACGTTATACGTTATAGGTCATACCTTATACGTGATACGTCATACGTTATACGTTATACGTTATACGTTATTCGTTATACGTTATACGTTATACGTTATACGTTATACGTTATACGTTATACGTTATACGTTATACGTTATACGTTATACGTTATACGTTAAACGTTATACGTAATACGTTATACGTTATACGTTATACGCTATACGTTATACGTTGTACGTTATGCGTTATACGTTATACGTTATACGTTATACGTTATACGTTATACATTATGCGTTATACGCTATACGTAATGCGTTATAGGTCATACCTTATACGTGATACGTCGTACGTTAAACGTTATACGTGATACGTTATACGTTATACGTTATACGTTATACGTTATACGTTATACGTTATACGTTATACGTTATACGTTATACGTTATACGTTACACGTTGTACGTTATACGTTATACGTTATACGTTATTCGTTATACGTTATTCGTTATACGTTATACGTTATACGTTATACGTTATACGTTATACGTTATACGTTATACGTTGTACGTTATACGTTGTACGTTATACGTTGTACGTTATACGTTATACGTTATACGTTATACGTTATACGTTATACGTTATACGTTATACGTTATACGTTATACGTTACTCGTTATACGTAATATGTAATACGTTTTACGTTATAAGTTATACGTTATACGTTATACGTTATACGTTATACGTTATACGTTATACGTTATACGTTATACGTTATACGTTATACGTTATACGTTATACGTTATACGTTATACGTTACGCGTTATACGCTATACGTTATGCGTTATAGGTCATACCTTATACTTGATACGTCATACGTTATACGTTATACGTTATACGTTATTCTTTATACGTTATACGTTATACGTTATACGTTATACGTTATACGTTATACGTTATACGTTATACGTTATACGTTATACGTTATACGTTAAACGTTATACGTTATACGTTATACGTTATACGTTATACGCTATACGTTATACGTTGTACGTTATGCGTTATACGTTATGCGTTATACGTTATACGTTATACGTTATACGTTGTACGTTATACGTTATACGTTATACGTTATACGTTATACGTTATTCGTTATACGTTATACGTTATACGTTATACGTTATACGTTATACGTTATACGTTATACGTTATACGTCATACGTTATACGTTATACGTTATACGTTATACATTATACGTTATACGTTATACGTTATACGTTATACGTTATTCGTTATACGTTATACGTTATACGTTATACGTTATACGTTATACGTTATACGTTATTCGTTATACGTTACTCGTTATACGTAATATGTAATACGTTTTACGTTATAAGTTATACGTTATACGTTATACGTTATTCGTTATACGTTATACGTTATACGTTATACGTTATACGTTATACGGTATAGGTTATGCGTTATACATTATACGATATACGTTATACGTTATACGTTATACGTTAAACGTTATACGTTATACGTTATACGTTATACGTTATACGTTATACGTTACACGTTATACGTTATACGTTGTACGTTATACGTTGTACGTTATACGTTGTACGTTATACGTTATACGTTACACGTTATACGTTATACGTTATACGTTATACGTTATACGTTATACGTTACTCGTTATACGTAAAATGTAATACGTTTTACGTTATAAGTTATACGTTATACGTTAAACGTTATACGTTATACGTTATACGTTATACGTTATACGCTATACGTTATACGTTGTACGTTATGCGTTATACGTTATGCGTTATACGTTATACGTTATACGTTATACGTTGTACGTTATACGTTATACGTTATACGTTATACGTTATACGCTATACGTTATGCGTTATACGTTATACGTTATACGTTATACGTTATACGTTATACGTTGTACGTTATACGTTTGACGTTATACGTTATACGGTATACGTTATACGTTATGCGTTATACGTTATACGTTATACGTTATACGTTATACGTTATACGTTTGACGTTATACGTTATACGGTATACGTTATGCGTTATACGCTATACGTTATGCGTTATAGGATATACGTTATGCGTTATAGGATATACGTTATACGTGATACGTTGTACGTTATACGTTATACGTTATACGTTATACGTTATACGTTATACGTTATACGTTATACGTTATGCGTTATACGTTATACGTTATACGATATACGTTATACGTTATACGTTATACGTTATACGTTATACGTTATACGTTATACGTTATACGTTATGCGTTATACGTTATACGTTATACGTTATACGTTATACGTTATACGTTATACGTTATACGTTATACGTTATACGTTATACGTTATACGTTATACGTTATACGTTATACGTTATATGTTACACGTTATACGTTACACGTTATACGTTACACGTTATACGTTATACGTTATACGTTATACGTTATACGTTATACTTTATACGTTATACGTTATACGTTATACGTTATACGTTAAACGTTATACGTTATACGTTATACGTTATACGATATACGTTATACGTTATACGTTGTACGTTATACGTTATACGTTATACGTTTGACGTTTGACGTTATACGTTATACGTTATACGGTATACGTTATACGTTATGCGTTATACGTTATACGTTATACGTTATACGTTATACGTTATACGTTATACGTTATACGTTATACGTTATACGTTATACGTTATACGTTGTACGTTTTACATTATACGTTATACGTTATACGTTATACGTTATACGTTATACGTTGTACGTTATACGTTGTACGTTATACGTTATACGTTATACGTTATACGTTATACGTTATACGTTATACGTTACTCGTTATACGTAAAATGTAATACGTTTTACGTTATAAGTTATACGTTATACCTTATACGTTATACGTCATACGTTATACGTTATACGTTATACGTTATACGTTATACGTTATACGTTATACGTTATACGTTATACGTTATACGTTATACGTTATACGTTATACGTTATACGTTATACGTTATACGTTATACGTTATACGTTATAAGTTATACGTTATACGTTATACGTTATAGGTCATACCTTATACGTGATACGTCATACGTTATACGTTATACGTTATACGTTATTCGTTATACGTTATACGTTATACGTTATACGTTATACGTTATACGTTATACGTTATACGTTATACGTTATACGTTATACGTTATACGTTAAACGTTATACGTAATACGTTATACGTTATACGTTATACGCTATACGTTATACGTTGTACGTTATGCGTTATACGTTATACGTTATACGTTATACGTTATACGTTATACATTATGCGTTATACGCTATACGTAATGCGTTATAGGTCATACCTTATACGTGATACGTCGTACGTTAAACGTTATACGTGATACGTTATACGTTATACGTTATACGTTATACGTGATACGTTATACGTTATACGTTATACGTTATACGTTATACGTTATACGTTACACGTTGTACGTTATACGTTATACGTTATACGTTATTCGTTATACGTTATTCGTTATACGTTATACGTTATACGTTATACGTTATACGTTATACGTTATACGTTATACGTTGTACGTTATACGTTGTACGTTATACGTTGTACGTTATACGTTATACGTTATACGTTATACGTTATACGTTGTACGTTATACGTTATACGTTATACGTTACTCGTTATACGTAATATGTAATACGTTTTACGTTATAAGTTATACGTTATACGTTATACGTTATACGTTATACGTTATACGTTATACGTTATACGTTATACGTTATACGTTATACGTTATACGTTATACGTTATACGTTATACGTTATACGTTACGCGTTATACGCTATACGTTATGCGTTATAGGTCATACCTTATACTTGATACGTCATACGTTATACGTTATACGTTATACGTTATTCTTTATACGTTATACGTTATACGTTATACGTTATACGTTATACGTTATACGTTATACGTTATACGTTATACGTTATACGTTATACGTTATACGTTATACGTTATACGTTATACGTTACGCGTTATACGCTATACGTTATGCGTTATAGGTCATACCTTATACTTGATACGTCATACGTTATACGTTATACGTTATACGTTATAAGTTATACGTTATACCTTATACGTTATACGTTATACGTTATACGTTATACGTTATACGTTATACGTTACGCGTTATACGCTATACGTTATGCGTTATAGGTCATACCTTATACTTGATACGTCATACGTTATACGTTATACGTTATACGTTATTCTTTATACGTTATACGTTATACGTTATACGTTATACGTTATACGTTATACGTTATACGTTATACGTTATACGTTATACGTTATACGTTATACGTTATACGTTATACGTTATACGTTACGCGTTATACGCTATACGTTATGCGTTATAGGTCATACCTTATACTTGATACGTCATACGTTATACGTTATACGTTATACGTTATAAGTTATACGTTATACCTTATACGTTATACGTTATACGTTATACGTTATACGTTATACGTTATACGTTATACGTTATACGTTATACGTTATACGTTATACGTTATACGTTATACGTTATACGTTATACGTTATACGTTATACGTTATACGTTATACGTTATACGTTATAAGTTATACGTTATACGTTATACGTTATAGGTCATACCTTATACGTGATACGTCATACGTTATACGTTATACGTTATACGTTATTCGTTATACGTTATACGTTATACGTTATACGTTATACGTTATACGTTATACGTTATACGTTATACGTTATACGTTATACGTTATACGTTAAACGTTATACGTAATACGTTATACGTTATACGTTATACGCTATACGTTATACGTTGTACGTTATGCGTTATACGTTATACGTTATACGTTATACGTTATACGTTATACATTATGCGTTATACGCTATACGTAATGCGTTATAGGTCATACCTTATACGTGATACGTCGTACGTTAAACGTTATACGTGATACGTTATACGTTATACGTTATACGTTATACGTTATACGTTATACGTTATACGTTATACGTTATACGTTATACGTTATACGTTACACGTTGTACGTTATACGTTATACGTTATACGTTATTCGTTATACGTTATTCGTTATACGTTATACGTTATACGTTATACGTTATACGTTATACGTTATACGTTATACGTTGTACGTTATACGTTGTACGTTATACGTTGTACGTTATACGTTATACGTTATACGTTATACGTTATACGTTATACGTTATACGTTATACGTTATACGTTACTCGTTATACGTAATATGTAATACGTTTTACGTTATAAGTTATACGTTATACGTTATACGTTATACGTTATACGTTATACGTTATACGTTATACGTTATACGTTATACGTTATACGTTATACGTTATACGTTATACGTTATACGTTACGCGTTATACGCTATACGTTATGCGTTATAGGTCATACCTTATACTTGATACGTCATACGTTATACGTTATACGTTATACGTTATTCTTTATACGTTATACGTTATACGTTATACGTTATACGTTATACGTTATACGTTATACGTTATACGTTATACGTTATACGTTATACGTTAAACGTTATACGTTATACGTTATACGTTATACGTTATACGCTATACGTTATACGTTGTACGTTATGCGTTATACGTTATGCGTTATACGTTATACGTTATACGTTATACGTTGTACGTTATACGTTATACGTTATACGTTATACGTTATACGTTATTCGTTATACGTTATACGTTATACGTTATACGTTATACGTTATACGTTATACGTTATACGTTATACGTCATACGTTATACGTTATACGTTATACGTTATACATTATACGTTATACGTTATACGTTATACGTTATACGTTATTCGTTATACGTTATACGTTATACGTTATACGTTATACGTTATACGTTATACGTTATTCGTTATACGTTACTCGTTATACGTAATATGTAATACGTTTTACGTTATAAGTTATACGTTATACGTTATACGTTATTCGTTATACGTTATACGTTATACGTTATACGTTATACGTTATACGGTATAGGTTATGCGTTATACATTATACGATATACGTTATACGTTATACGTTATACGTTAAACGTTATACGTTATACGTTATACGTTATACGTTATACGTTATACGTTACACGTTATACGTTATACGTTGTACGTTATACGTTGTACGTTATACGTTGTACGTTATACGTTATACGTTACACGTTATACGTTATACGTTATACGTTATACGTTATACGTTATACGTTACTCGTTATACGTAAAATGTAATACGTTTTACGTTATAAGTTATACGTTATACGTTAAACGTTATACGTTATACGTTATACGTTATACGTTATACGCTATACGTTATACGTTGTACGTTATGCGTTATACGTTATGCGTTATACGTTATACGTTATACGTTATACGTTGTACGTTATACGTTATACGTTATACGTTATACGTTATACGCTATACGTTATGCGTTATACGTTATACGTTATACGTTATACGTTATACGTTATACGTTGTACGTTATACGTTTGACGTTATACGTTATACGGTATACGTTATACGTTATGCGTTATACGTTATACGTTATACGTTATACGTTATACGTTATACGTTTGACGTTATACGTTATACGGTATACGTTATGCGTTATACGCTATACGTTATGCGTTATAGGATATACGTTATGCGTTATAGGATATACGTTATACGTGATACGTTGTACGTTATACGTTATACGTTATACGTTATACGTTATACGTTATACGTTATACGTTATACGTTATGCGTTATACGTTATACGTTATACGATATACGTTATACGTTATACGTTATACGTTATACGTTATACGTTATACGTTATACGTTATACGTTATACGTTATACGTTATACGTTATACGTTTGACGTTATACGTTATACGGTATACGTTATACGTTATGCGTTATACGTTATACGTTATACGTTATACGTTATACGTTTGACGTTATACGTTATACGGTATACGTTATGCGTTATACGCTATACGTTATGCGTTATAGGATATACGTTATGCGTTATAGGATATACGTTATACATGATACGTTGTACGTTATACGTTATACGTTATACGTTATACGTTATACGTTATACGTTATACGTTATACGTTATACGTTATACATTATACGTTATACGTTATACGTTATACGTTTTACGTTATACGTTATACGTTATACGTTATACGTTATACGTTATACGTTGTACGTTATGCGTTAAACATTATACGTTATACGATATACGTTATACGTTATACGTTATGCGTTATAGCATATACCTTATTCGTTGTACGTTATGCGTTAAACATTATACGTTATACGATATACGTTATACGTTATACGTTATGCGTTATAGCATATACCTTATTCGTTATACGTTATACGTTATACGTTATACGTTATACGTTATACGTTATACGTTATACGTTATACGTTATACGTTATACGTTATACGTTATACGTTATACGTTATACGTTTTACGTTATACGTTATACGTTATACGTTATACGTTATACGTTATACGTTATACGTTGTACGTTATACGTTGTACGTTATACGTTGTACATTATACGTTGTACGTTATACGTTATACGTTATACGTTATACGTTATACGTTATACGTTATACGTTACACGTTATACGTTATACGTTATACGTTACTCGTTATACGTAAAATGTAATACGTTTTACGTTATAAGTTATACGTTATACGTTATACGTTATACGTTATACGTTATACGTTATACGTTATACGTTATACGTTATACGGTATACGTTATACGTTATACGTTACTCGTTATACGTAATATGTAATACGTTTTACGTTATAAGTTATACGTTATACGTTATACGTTATACGTTATACGTTATACGTTATACGTTATGCGTTATACGTTATACGTTATACGGTATACGTTATGCGTTATACGTTATACGTTATACGGTATACGTTATGCGTTATACGTTATACGTTATACGCTATACGTTATACGTTCTACGTTTTACGTTATACGTTATACGTTATACGATATACGTTATACGTTATACGTTATGCGTTATAGGATATACGTTATACGTTATACGTTATACGTTATACGTTATACGTTATACGTTATACGTTATACGTTATACGTTATACGTTATACGTTATACGTTGTACGTTATACGTTATACGTTATACATTATACGTTATACGTTATACGTTATACGTTATACGTTATACGTTATACGTTATACGTTATACGTTATACGATATACGTTATACGTTATACGTTATACGTTATACGTTATACGTTATTCGATATACGTTATACGTTATACGTTATGCGTTATAGGATATACGTTATACGTTATACGTTATACGTTATACGTTATACGTTATACGTTATACGTTATACGTTATACGTTATACGTTATACGTTATACGTTATACGTTGTACGTTATACGTTATACGTTATACGTTATACGTTATACGTTATACGTTATACGTTATACGTTATACGTTATACGTTATACGTTATACGTTATACGTTGTACGTTATACGTTATACGTTATACGTTATACGTTATACGTTATACGTTATACGTTTGACGTTATACGCTATACGGTATACGTTATGCGTTATTCGCTATACGTTATGCGTTATAGGATATACGTTATGCATTATAGGATATACGTTATACGTGATACGTTGTACGTTATACGTTATACGTTATACGTTATACGTTATACGTTATACGTTATACGTTATACGTTATACGTTGTACGTTATGCGTTAAACATTATACGTTATACGATATACGTTATACGTTATACGTTATGCGTTATAGCATATACCTTATTCGTTGTACGTTATGCGTTAAACATTATACGTTATACGATATACGTTATACGTTATACGTTATGCGTTATAGCATATACCTTATTCGTTATACGTTATACGTTATACGTTATACGTTATACGTTATACGTTATACGTTATACGTTATACGTTATACGTTATACGTTATTCGTTATACGTTATACGTTATACGTTATACGTTATACGTTATACGTTATACGTTATACGTTATACGTTACTCGTTATACGTAATATGTAATACGTTTTACATTATAAGTTATACGTTATACGTTATACGTTATTCGTTATACGTTATACGTTATACGTTATACGTTATACGGTATACGTTATACGTTATACGTTATACGTTATACGTTATACGTTATACGTTATACGTTATACGTTATACGTTATACGTTATACGTTATACGTTATACGTTATACGTTATACGTTTTACGTTATACGTTATACGTTATACGTTATACGTTATACGTTATACGTTATACGTTGTACGTTATACGTTGTACGTTATACGTTGTACATTATACGTTGTACGTTATACGTTATACGTTATACGTTATACGTTATACGTTATACGTTATACGTTACACGTTATACGTTATACGTTATACGTTACTCGTTATACGTAAAATGTAATACGTTTTACGTTATAAGTTATACGTTATACGTTATACGTTATACGTTATACGTTATACGTTATACGTTATACGTTATACGGTATACGTTATGCGTTATACATTATACGTTATACGTTATACGTTATACGTTATACGTTATACGTTATACGTTTGACGTTATACGTTATACGTTATACGGTATACGTTATACGTTATGCGTTATACGTTATACGTTATACGTTATACGTTATACGTTATACGTTATACGTTATACGTTATACGTTATACGTTATACGTTATTCGTTATACGTTATACGTTATACGTTATACGTTATACGGTATACGTTATACGTTATACGTTATACGTTATACGTTATACGTTATACGTTATACGTTATACGTTATACGTTATACGTTATACGTTATACGTTATACGTTATACGTTGTACGTTTTACATTATACGTTATACGTTATACGTTATACGTTATACGTTGTACGTTATACGTTGTACGTTATACGTTGTACGTTATACGTTATACGTTATACGTTATACGTTATACGTTACTCGTTATACGTAAAATGTAATACGTTTTACGTTATAAGTTATACGTTATACCTTATACGTTATACGTTATACGTTATACGTTATACGTTATACGTTATACGTTATACGTTATACGTTATACGTTATACGTTATACGTTATACGTTATACGTTATACGTTATACGTTATACGTTATACGTTATACGTTATACGTTATAAGTTATACGTTATACGTTATACGTTATAGGTCATACCTTATACGTGATACGTCACACGTTATACGTTATACGTTATACGTTATTCGTTATACGTTATACGTTATACGTTATACGTTATACGTTATACGTTATACGTTATACGTTATACGTTATACGTTATACGTTATACGTTAAACGTTATACGTAATACGTTATACGTTATACGTTATACACTATACGTTATACGTTGTACGTTATGCGTTATACGTTATGCGTTATACGTTACACGTTATACGTTATACGTTGTACGTTATACGTTATACGTTATACGTTATACGTTATTCGTTATACGTTATACGTTATACGTTATACGTTATACGTTATACGTTATACGTTATACGTTGTACGTTATACGTTATACGTTAAACGTTATACGTTATACGTTATACGCTATACGTTATACGTTATACGTTATAAGTTATACGTTATACGTTATACGTTATAGGTCATACCTTATACGTGATACGTTTGACGTTATACGTTATACGGTATACGTTATACGTTATGCGTTATACGTTATACGTTATACGTTATACGTTATACGTTATACGTTATACGTTATACGTTATACGTTTGACGTTATACGTTACACGGTATACGTTATACGTTATGCGTTATACGTTATACGTTATACGTTATACGTTATACGTTTGACGTTATACGTTATACGGTATACGTTATACGTTATGCGTTATACGTTATACGTTATACGTTATACGTTATACGTTTGACGTTATACGTTATACGGTATACGTTATGCGTTATACGCTATACGTTATGCGTTATAGGATATACGTTATGCGTTATAGGATATACGTTATACATGATACGTTGTACGTTATACGTTATACGTTATACGTTATACGTTATACGTTATACGTTATACGTTATACGTTATACGTTATACATTATACGTTATACGTTATACGTTATACGTTTTACGTTATACGTTATACGTTATACGTTATACGTTATACGTTATACGTTGTACGTTATGCGTTAAACATTATACGTTATACGATATACGTTATACGTTATACGTTATGCGTTATAGCATATACCTTATTCGTTGTACGTTATGCGTTAAACATTATACGTTATACGATATACGTTATACGTTATACGTTATGCGTTATAGCATATACCTTATTCGTTATACGTTATACGTTATACGTTATACGTTATACGTTATACGTTATACGTTATACGTTATACGTTATACGTTATACGTTATACGTTATACGTTATACGTTATACGTTTTACGTTATACGTTATACGTTATACGTTATACGTTATACGTTATACGTTATACGTTGTACGTTATACGTTGTACGTTATACGTTGTACATTATACGTTGTACGTTATACGTTATACGTTATACGTTATACGTTATACGTTATACGTTATACGTTACACGTTATACGTTATACGTTATACGTTACTCGTTATACGTAAAATGTAATACGTTTTACGTTATAAGTTATACGTTATACGTTATACGTTATACGTTATACGTTATACGTTATACGTTATACGTTATACGGTATACGTTATGCGTTATACATTATACGTTATACGTTATACGTTATACGTTATACGTTATACGTTATACGTTTGACGTTATACGTTATACGTTATACGGTATACGTTATACGTTATGCGTTATACGTTATACGTTATACGTTATACGTTATACGTTATACGTTATACGTTATACGTTATACGTTATACGTTATACGTTATTCGTTATACGTTATACGTTATACGTTATACGTTATACGGTATACGTTATACGTTATACGTTATACGTTATACGTTATACGTTATACGTTATACGTTATACGTTATACGTTATACGTTATACGTTATACGTTATACGTTATACGTTGTACGTTTTACATTATACGTTATACGTTATACGTTATACGTTATACGTTGTACGTTATACGTTGTACGTTATACGTTGTACGTTATACGTTATACGTTATACGTTATACGTTATACGTTACTCGTTATACGTAAAATGTAATACGTTTTACGTTATAAGTTATACGTTATACCTTATACGTTATACGTTATACGTTATACGTTATACGTTATACGTTATACGTTATACGTTATACGTTATACGTTATACGTTATACGTTATACGTTATACGTTATACGTTATACGTTATACGTTATACGTTATACGTTATACGTTATACGTTATAAGTTATACGTTATACGTTATACGTTATAGGTCATACCTTATACGTGATACGTCACACGTTATACGTTATACGTTATACGTTATTCGTTATACGTTATACGTTATACGTTATACGTTATACGTTATACGTTATACGTTATACGTTATACGTTATACGTTATACGTTATACGTTAAACGTTATACGTAATACGTTATACGTTATACGTTATACGCTATACGTTATACGTTGTACGTTATGCGTTATACGTTATGCGTTATACGTTACACGTTATACGTTATACGTTGTACGTTATACGTTATACGTTATACGTTATACGTTATTCGTTATACGTTATACGTTATACGTTATACGTTATACGTTATACGTTATACGTTGTACGTTATACGTTATACGTTAAACGTTATACGTTATACGTTATACGCTATACGTTATACGTTATACGTTATAAGTTATACGTTATACGTTATACGTTATAGGTCATACCTTATACGTGATACGTTTGACGTTATACGTTATACGGTATACGTTATACGTTATGCGTTATACGTTATACGTTATACGTTATACGTTATACGTTATACGTTATACGTTATACGTTATACGTTTGACGTTATACGTTACACGGTATACGTTATACGTTATGCGTTATACGTTATACGTTATACGTTATACGTTATACGTTTGACGTTATACGTTATACGGTATACGTTATACGTTATGCGTTATACGTTATACGTTATACGTTATACGTTATACGTTTGACGTTATACGTTATACGGTATACGTTATTCGTTATACGTTATACGTTATACGTTATACGTTATACGTTATACGTTATACGTTATACGTTATACGTTATACGTTATACGTTATACGTTATACGTTATACGTTATACGTTATACGTTATACGTTAAACGTTATACGTTATACGTTATACGTTATACGTTATACGCTATACGTTATACGTTGTACGTTATGCGTTATACGTTATGCGTTATACGTTATACGTTATACGTTATACGTTGTACGTTATACGTTATACGTTATACGTTATACGTTATTCGTTATCCGTTATACGTTATACGTTATACGTTATACGTTATACGTTATACGTTATACGTTATACGTTATACGTTAAACGTTATACGTAATACGTTATACGTTATACGATATACGTTTTACGTTATACGTTGTACGTAATACGTTATACGTTATACGTTATACGTTATACGTTATACGTTATACGTTATACGTTATACGTTATACATTATACGTTATACGTTATACGTTATACGTTATACGTTATACGTTATTCGTTATACGTTATACGTTATACGTTATACGTTATACGTTATACGTTATACGTTATACGTTATACGTTATACGTTATACGTTGTACGTTATACGTTGTACGTTATTCGTTGTACGTTATACGTTATACGTTATACGTTATACGTTATACGTTGTACGTTATACGTTATACGTTGTACGTTATACGTTATACGTTATACGTTAAACGTTATACGTTATACGTTATACGTTATACGATATACGTTATACGTTATACGTTGTACGTTATACGTTATACGTTATACGTTATACGTTATACGTTATACGTTATACGTTATACGTTATACATTATACGTTATACGTTATACGTTATACGTTAAACGTTATTCGTTATACGTTATACGTTATACGTTATACGTTATACGTTATACGTTATACGTTATACGTCATACGTTATACGTTATACGTTATACGTTATACGTTATACGTTATAAGTTATACGTTATACGTTATACGTTATAGGTCATACCTTATACGTGATACGTCATACGTTATACGTTATACGTTATACGTTATTCGTTATACGTTATACGTTATTCGTTATATGTTATACGTTATACGTTATACGTTATACGTTATACGTTATACGTTATACGTTATACGTTATTCGTTATACGTTAAACGTTATACGTTATACGTTATACGTTATACGTTATACGTTATACGCTATACGTTATACGTTGTACGTTATGCGTTATACGTTATGCGTTCTACGTTACACGTTATACGTTACACGTTGTACGTTATACGTTATACGTTATACGTTATTCGTTATACGTTATTCGTTATACGTTATACGTTATACGTTATACGTTATACGTTATACGTTATACGTTATACGTTGTACGTTATACGTTGTACGTTATACGTTGTACGTTATACGTTATACGTTATACGTTATACGTTATACGTTATACGTTACACGTTATACGTTATACGTTGTACGTTATACGTTGTACTTTATACGTTGTACGTTATACGTTATACGTTATACGTTATACGTTATACGTTATACGTTATACGTTATACGTTATACGTTACTCGTTATACGTAATTTGTAATACGTTTTACGTTATAAGTTATACGTTATACGTTATACGTTATACGTTATACGTTATACGTTATACGTTATACGTTATACGTTATACGTTATACGTTATACGTTATACGTTATACGTTACGCGTTATACGCTATACGTTATGCGTTATAGGTCATACCTTATACTTGATACGTCATACGTTATACGTTATACGTTATACGTTATACGTTATTCGTTATACGTTATACGTTATACGTTATACGTTATACGTTATACGTTATACGTTATACGTTATACGTTATACGTTATACGTTATACGTTATACGTTATACGTTATACGTTGTACGTTATACGTTGTACGTTATACGTTGTACGTTATACGTTATACGTTATACGTTATACGTTATACGTTATACGATATACGTTATACGTTATTAGTTATACGTCATACGTTATACGTTATACGTTATACGTTATACGTTATACGTTATACGTTATACGTTATACGTTATACGTTATACGTTATACGTTATACGTTATACGTTATACGTTATACGTTTTACGTTATACGTTATACGTTGTACGTTATACGTTGTACTTTATACGTTGTACGTTATACGTTGTACGTTATACGTTATACGTTATACGTTATACGTTATACGTTATACGTTATACGATATACGTTATACGTTATACGTTATACGTTATACGTTATACGTTATACGATATACGTTTTACGTTATACGTTATACGTTATACGTTATACGTTATACATTATACGTTATACGTTACTCGTTATACGTAATTTGTAATACGTTTTACGTTATAAGTTATACGTTAAACGTTATACGTTATACGTTATACGTTATACGTTATACGCTATACGTTATACGTTGTACGTTATGCGTTATACGTTATGCGTTATACGTTATACGTTATACGTTATACGTTGTACGTTATACGTTATACGTTATACGTTATACGTTATACGTTATTCGTTATACGTTATACGTTATACGTTATACGTTATACGTTATACGTTATACGTTATACGTTATACGTCATACGTTATACGTTATACGTTATACGTTATACATTATACGTTATACGTTATACGTTATACGTTATACGTTATTCGTTATACGTTATACGTTATACGTTATACGTTATACGTTATACGTTATACGTTATTCGGTATACGTTACTCGTTATACGTAATATGTAATACGTTTTACGTTATAAGTTATACGTTATACGTTATACGTTATTCGTTATACGTTATACGTTATACGTTATACGTTATACGGTATAGGTTATGCGTTATACATTATACGATATACGTTATACGTTATACGTTATACGTTAAACGTTATACGTTATACGTTATACGTTATACGTTATACGTTATACGTTATACGTTATACGTTATACGTTGTACGTTATACGTTGTACGTTATACGTTGTACGTTATACGTTATACGTTATACGTTATACGTTATACGTTATACGATATACGTTATACGTTATTAGTTATACGTCATACGTTATACGTTATACGTTATACGTTATACGTTATACGTTATACGTTATACGTTATACGTTATACGTTATACGTTATACGTTATACGTTAAACGTTATACGTAATACGTTATACGTTATACGATATACGTTTTACGTTATACGTTGTACGTTATACGTTATACGTTATACGTTATACGTTATACGTTATACGTTATACGTTATACGTTATACGTTATACATTATACGTTATACGTTATACGTTATACGTTATACGTTATTCGTTATACGTTATACGTTATACGTTATACGTTATACGTTATACGTTATACGTTATACGTTATACGTTATACGTTATACGTTGTACGTTATACGTTGTACGTTATACGTTGTACGTTATACGTTATACGTTATACGTTATACGTTATACGTTATACGTTATACGTTATACGTTGTACGTTATACGTTATACGTTATACGTTAAACGTTATACGTTATACGTTATACGTTATACGATATACGTTATACGTTATACGTTGTACGTTATACGTTATACGTTATACGTTATACGTTATACGTTATACGTTATACGTTATACGTTATACGTTATACATTATACGTTATACGTTATACGTTATACGTTAAACGTTATTCGTTATACGTTATGCGTTATAGGATATACGTTATGCGTTATAGGATATACGTTATACGTGATACGTTGTACGTTATACGTTATACGTTATACGTTATACGTTATACGTTATACGTTATACGTTATACGTTATACGTTATACGTTATACGTTATACGTTATACGTTATACGTTATACGTTATAAGTTATACGTTATACGTTATACGTTATAGGTCATACCTTATACGTGATACGTCATACGTTATACGTTATACGTTATACGTTATTCGTTATCCGTTATACGTTATACGTTATACGTTATACGTTATACGTTATACGTTATACGTTAAACGTTATACGTTATACGTTATACGTTATACGTTATACGTTATACGTTATACGTTATACGTTATACGTTATACGTTATACGTTATACGTTATTCGTTATACGTTATACGTTATACGTTATACGTTATACGTTATACGTTATACGTTACTCGTTATACGTAATATGAAATACGTTTCACGTTATAAGTTGTACGTTATACGTTATACGTTATACGTTATACGTTATACGTTATACGTTATACGTTATACGTTATACGGTATACGTTATGCGTTATACGTTATACGTTATACGTTATACGTTATACGTTATACGTTATACGTTATACGTTATACGTTATACGTTAAACGTTATACGTTATACGTTATACGTTATACGTTATACGTTATACGTTATACGTTATACGTTGTACGTTATACGTTATACGTTATACGTTATACGTTATACGTTATACGTTATGCGTTATACGCTATACGTTATGCGTTAAAGGTCATACCTTATACGTGATACGTCATACGTTATACGTTATACGTTATACGTTATTCGTTATACGTTATACGTTATACGTTATACGTTATACGTTATACGTTATACGTTATACGTTATACGTTATACGTTATACGTTATACGTTATACGTTATACGTTATACGTTATACGTTATACGTTATACGTTATACGTTATACGTTATACGTTATACGTTATACGTTATACGTTATACGTTATACGTTATACGTTATACGTTAAACGTTATACGTTATACGTTATACGTTATACGTTATACGCTATACGTTATACGTTATACGTTATACGTTATACGTTATACGTTATACGTTATACGTTATACGTTAAACGTTATACGTTATACGTTATACGTTATACGTTATACGTTATACGTTATACGTTATACGTTATACGTTATGCGTTATACGTTATACGTTATACGTTATACGTTATACGTTATACGTTATACGTTATACGTTATACGTTATACGTTATACGTTATACGTTCTACGTTATACGTTGTACGTTATACGTTGTACTTTATACGTTATACGTTATACGTTATACGATATACGTTATACGTTATACGTTATACGTTATATGTTTTACGTTATACCATATACGTTATACGTTATACATTATACGTTATACGTTATACGTTATACGTTATACGTTATTCGTTATACGTTATACGTTATACGTTATACGTTATACGTTATACGTTATACGTTACTCGTTATACGTAATATGAAATACGTTTCACGTTATAAGTTGTACGTTATACGTTATACGTTATACGTTATACGATATACGTTATACGTTATACGTTATACGTTATACGGTATACGTTATGCGTTATACGTTAGACGTTATACGTTATACGTTATACGTTATACGTTATACGTTATACGTTATACGTTATACGTTAAACGTTATACGTTATACGTTATACGTTATACGTTATACGTTATACGTTATACGTTATACGTTGTACGTTATACGTTATACGTTATACGTTATACGTTATACGTTATACGTTATGCGTTATACGCTATACGTTATGCGTTAAAGGTCATACCTTATACGTGATACGTCATACGTTATACGTTATACGTTATACGTTATTCGTTATACGTTATACGTTATACGTTATACGTTATACGTTATACGTTATACGTTATACGTTATACGTTATACGTTATACGTTATACGTTATACGTTATACGTTATACGTTATACGTTATACGTTATACGTTATACGTTATACGTTATACGTTATACGTTATACGTTATACGTTAAACGTTATACGTTATACGTTATACATTATACGTTATACGCTATACGTTATACGTTATACGTTATACGTTATACGTTATACGTTATACGTTATACGTTATACGTTAAACGTTATACGTTATACGTTATACGTTATACGATATACGTTATACGTTAAACGTTGTACGTTATACGTTATAAGTTATACGTTATACGTTATACGTTATACGTTATACGTTATACGTTGTACGTTATACGTTGTACGTTATACGTTATACGTTATACGTTACTCGTTATACGTAATATGTAATACGTTTTACGTTATAAGTTATACGTTATACGTTATACGTTATACGTTATACGTTATACGTTATACGTTATACGTTATAGGTTACACGTTATACGTTATACGTTATACGTTATAAGTTATACGTTATACGTTATACGTTATACGTTATACGTTATACGTTATACGTTATACGTTATACGTTATACGTTATACGTTATACGTTATACGTTATACGTTATACGTTATACGTTATACGTTATACGTTATACGTTATACGTTATACGTTATACGTTATACGTTATGCGTTATAGGGCATACCTTATACGTGTTACGTCATACGTTATACGTTATACGTTATACGTTATACGTTATACGTTATAGGTTACACGTTATACGTTATACGTTATACGTTATAAGTTATACGTTATACGTTATACGATATACGTTATACGTTATACGTTATACGTTATACGTTATACGTTATACGTTATACGTTATACGTTATACGTTATACGTTATGCGTTATACGCTATACGTTATGCGTTATAGGGCATACCTTATACGTGTTACGTCATACGTTATACGTTATACATTATACGTTATTCGTTATACGTTATACGTTATACGTTATACGTTATACGTTATACGTTATACGTTATACGTTATACGATATACGTTATACGTTATACGTTATACGTTATACGTTATACGTTATACGTTATACGTTATACGTTATACGTTATACGTTATACGTTATACGTTATACGTTATACGTTATACGTTATACGTTACACGTTATACGTTATACGTTATACGTTTGACGTTATACGCTATACGGTATACGTTATGCGTTATTCGCTATACGTTATGCGTTATAGGATATACGTTATGCATTATAGGATATACGTTATACGTGATACGTTGTACGTTATACGTTATACGTTATACGTTATACGTTATACGTTATACGTTATACGTTATACGTTATACGTTGTACGTTATGCGTTAAACATTATACGTTATACGATATACGTTATACGTTATACGTTATGCGTTATAGCATATACCTTATTCGTTGTACGTTATGCGTTAAACATTATACGTTATACGATATACGTTATACGTTATACGTTATGCGTTATAGCATATACCTTATTCGTTATACGTTATACGTTATACGTTATACGTTATACGTTATACGTTATACGTTATACGTTATACGTTATACGTTATACGTTATATGTTATACGTTATACGTTATACGTTATACGTTATACGTTATACGTTATACGTTATACGTTATACGTTATACGTTATACGTTATACGTTATACGTTATACGTTATACGTTACACGTTATACGTTATACGTTACGCGTTATACGCTATACGTTATGCGTTATAGGTCATACCTTATACTTGATACGTCATACGTTATACGTTATACGTTATACGTTATTCGTTATACGTTATACGTAATACGTTATACGTTATACGTTATACGTTATACGTTATACGTTATACGTTATACGTTATACGTTATACGTTATACGTTATACGTTATACGTTATACGTTAAACGTTATACGTTATACGTTATACGTTATACGTTATACGCTATACGTTATACGTTGTACGTTATGCGTTATACGTTATGCGTTATACGTTATACGTTATACGTTATACGTTGTACGTTATACGTTATACGTTATACGTTATACGTTATACGTTATTCGTTATACGTTATACGTTATACGTTATACGTTATACGTTATACGTTATACGTTATACGTTATACGTCATACGTTATACGTTATACGTTATACGTTATACGTTATACGTTATACGTTAAACGTTATACGTTATACGTTATAAGTTACACGTTATACATTATAAGTTACACGTTATACATTATACGTTAGACGTTATACGTTATACGTTATACGTTATACGTTATACGTTATACGTTATACGTTATACGTTATACGTTATACGTTATACGTTATACGTTATACGTTATACGTTATACGTTATACGTTATACGTTATACGTTATACGTTATACGTTATACGTTATACGTTATACGTTATACGTTATACGTTATACGTTATACGTTATACGTTATACGTTATACGTTATACGTTATACGTTATACGTTATACGTTATACGTTATACGTTATACGTTATACGTTATACGTTATACGTTATACGTTATACGTTATACGTTATACGTTATACGTTATACGTTATACGTTATACGTTATACGTTATACGTTATACGTTACTCGTTATACGTAATATGTAATACGTTTTACGTTATAAGTTATACGTTATACGTTATACGTTATACGTTGTACGTTATACGTTAAACGTTAGACGTTATATGTTATACGTTATACGTTATACGTTGTACGTTATACGTTGTACGTTATACGTTATACGTTATACGTTATACGTTATACGTTATACGTTATACGTTATACGTTATACGTTATACGTTATACGTTATACGTTATACGTTACTCGTTATACGTAAAATGTAATACGTTTTACGTTATAAGTTATACGTTATACGTTATACGTTATACGTTATACGTTATACGTTATACGTTATACGTTATACGGTATACGTTATGCGTTATACATTATACGTTATACGTTATACGTTATACGTTATACGTTATACGTTATACGTTTGACGTTATACGTTATACGTTATACGGTATACGTTATACGTTATACGTTATGCGTTATACGTTATACGTTATACGTTATACGTTATACGTTATACGTTATACGCTATACGTTATACGTTATACGTTATTCGTTATACGTTATACGTTATACGTTATACGTTATACGGTATACGTTATACGTTATACGTTATACGTTATATGTTATACGTTATACGTTATACGTTATACGTTATACGTTATACGTTATACGTTATACGTTATACGTTATACGTTATACGTTGTACGTTTTACATTATACGTTATACGTTATACGTTATACGTTATACGTTATACGTTGTACGTTATACGTTGTACGTTATACGTTGTACGTTATACGTTATACGTTATACGTTATACGTTATACGTTACTCGTTATACGTAAAATGTAATACGTTTTACGTTATAAGTTATACGTTATACCTTATACGTTATACGTTATACGTTATACGTTATACGTTATACGTTATACGTTATACGTTATACGTTATACGTTATACGTTATACGTTATACGTTATACGTTATACGTTATACGTTATACGTTATACGTTATACGTTATACGTTATACGTTATACGTTATACGTTATAAGTTATACGTTATACGTTATACGGTATACGTTATGCGTTATACGCTATACGTTATGCGCTATAGGATATACGTTATGCGTTATAGGATATACGTTATACGTGATACGTTGTACGTTATACGTTATACGTTATACGTTATACGTTATACGTTATACGTTATACGTTATACGTTATACGTTATACGTTATACGTTATACGTTATACGTTATACGTTATACGTTATACGTTATACGTTATACGTTAAACGTTATACGTTATACGTTATACGTTATACGTTATACGCTATACGTTATACGTTGTACGTTATGCGTTATACGTTATGCGTTATACGTTATACGTTATACGTTATACGTTGTACGTTATACGTTATACGTTATACGTTATACGTTATACGTTATACGTTATACGTTATAAGTTATACGTTATACGTTATACGTTATACGTTATACGTTATACGTTATACGTTATACGTTATACGTTATACGTTATACGTTATACGTTACTCGTTATACGTAATATGTAATACGTTTTACGTTATAAGTTATACGTTATACGTTATACGTTATACGTTATACGTTGTACGTTATACGTTAAACGTTAGACGTTATATGTTATACGTTATACGTTGTACGTTATACGTTATATGTAATGTGTAATACGTTATACGTTATACGCCATACGTTATACGTTACACGTTTAACGTTTTACGTTATGCGTTATACGTTATGCGTTATACGTTATACGTTATACGTTATCCGTTATACGTTATACGTTATACGTTATACGTTATACGTTATACGTTATACGTTATACGTTATACGTTATACGTTATACGTTATACGTTATACGTTATACGTTATACGTTATACGTTATACGTTATACGTTATACGTTATACGTTATACGTTAAACGTTATACGTTATACGTTATACGTTATACGTTATACGCTATACGTTATACGTTGTACGTTATGCGTTATACGTTATGCGTTATACGTTATACGTTATACGTTATACGTTATACGTTATACGTTATACGTTATACGTTATACGTTATACGTTATACGTTATACGTTATACGTTACTCGTTATACGTAATATGTAATACGTTTTACGTTATAAGTTATACGTTATACGTTATACGTTATACGTTATACGTTGTACGTTATACGTTAAACGTTAGACGTTATATGTTATACGTTATACGTTGTACGTTATACGTTATATGTAATGTGTAATACGTTATACGTTATACGCCATACGTTATACGTTACACGTTTAACGTTTTACGTTATGCGTTATACGTTATGCGTTATACGTTATACGTTATACGTTATCCGTTATACGTTATACGTTATACGTTATACGTTATACGTTATACGTTATACGTTATACGTTATACGTTAAACGTTATACGTTATACGTTATACGTTATACGTTATACGCTATACGTTATACGTTGTACGTTATGCGTTATACGTTATGCGTTATACGTTATACGTTATACGTTATACGTTGTACGTTATACGTTATACGTTATACGTTATACGTTATACGTTATACGTTATACGTTATAAGTTATACGTTATACGTTATACGTTATACGTTATACGTTATACGTTATACGTTATACGTTATACGTTATACGTTATACGTTATACGTTACTCGTTATACGTAATATGTAATACGTTTTACGTTATAAGTTATACGTTATACGTTATACGTTATACGTTATACGTTGTACGTTATACGTTAAACGTTAGACGTTATATGTTATACGTTATACGTTGTACGTTATACGTTATATGTAATGTGTAATACGTTATACGTTATACGCCATACGTTATACGTTACACGTTTAACGTTTTACGTTATGCGTTATACGTTATGCGTTATACGTTATACGTTATACGTTATCCGTTATACGTTATACGTTATACGTTATACGTTATACGTTATACGTTATACGTTATACGTTATACGTTATTCGTTATACGTTATACGTTATACGTTAAACGTTATACGTTATACGTTATACGTTATACGTTATACGCTATACGTTGTACCTTATACGTTATACGTTATACGTTATACGATATACGTTATACGTTATACGTTATACGTTATACGTTATATGTTTTACGTTATACCATATACGTTATACGTTATACATTATACGTTATACGTTATACGTTATACGTTATACGTTATACGTTATACGTTATTCGTTATACGTTATACGTTATACGTTATACGTTACACGTTATACGTTATACGTTATACGTTATACGTTATACGTTATACGTTATACGTTATACGTTATACGGTATACGTTATGCGTTATACGTTATACGTTATACGTTATACGTTATACGTTATACGTTATACGTTTTACGTTATACGTTATACGTTATACGTTATACGTTATACGTTACTCGTTATACGTAATATGTAATACGTTTTACGTTATAAGTTATACGTTATACGTTATACGTTATACGTTGTACGTTATACGTTATACGTTATACGTTATACGTTACACGTTATTCGTTACACGTTATACGCTATACGTTATACGTTATACGTTGTACGTTATACGTTATACGTTATACGTTATACGTTATTCGTTATACGTTATACGTTATACGTTATTCGTTATATGTTATACGTTATACGTTATACGTTATACGTTATACGTTATACGCTATACGTTAAACGTTATACGTTATACGTTATGCGTCATACGTTATACGTTATACGTTATGCGTTATACGTTATACGTTATACGCTATACGTTAAACGTTATACGTTATACGTGATGCGTTATACGTTATACGTTATACGTTATGCGTTATACGTTATACGTTATACGTTACACGTTATACGTTTGACGTTATACGTTATACGTTATACGTTATACGTTATACGTTATACGTTATACGTCATACGTTATACGTTATACGCCATACGTTATACGTTACACGTTTAACGTTTTACGTTATGCGTTATACGTTATGCGTTATACGTTATACGTTATACGTTATCCGTTATACGTTATACGTTATACGTTATACGTTATACGTTATACGTTATACGTTATACGTTATTCGTTATACGTTATACGTTATTCGTTATACGTTATACGTTATACGTTAAACGTTATACGTTATACGTTATACGTTATACGTTATACGCTATACGTTGTACCTTATACGTTATACGTTATACGTTATACGATATACGTTATACGTTATACGTTATACGTTATACGTTATATGTTTTACGTTATACCATATACGTTATACGTTATACATTATACGTTATACGTTATACGTTATACGTTATACGTTATACGTTATACGTTATTCGTTATACGTTATACGTTATACGTTATACGTTATACGTTATACGTTATACGTTATACGTTATACGTTATACGTTACTCGTTATACGTAATATGAAATACGTTTCACGTTATAAGTTATACGTTATACGTTATACGTTATACGTTATACGTTATACGTTATACGTTATACGTTATACGTTATACGTTATACGGTATACGTTATGCGTTATACGTTATACGTTATACGTTATACGTTATACGTTATACGTTATACGTTTTACGTTATACGTTATACGTTATACGTTATACGTTATACGTTACTCGTTATACGTAATATGTAATACGTTTTACGTTATAAGTTATACGTTATACGTTATACGTTATACGTTGTACGTTATACGTTATACGTTATACGTTATACGTTACACGTTATTCGTTACACGTTATACGCTATACGTTATACGTTATACGTTGTACGTTATACGTTATACGTTATACGTTATACGTTATTCGTTATACGTTATACGTTATACGTTATTCGTTATATGTTATACGTTATACGTTATACGTTATACGTTATACGTTATACGCTATACGTTAAACGTTATACGTTATACGTTATGCGTCATACGTTATACGTTATACGTTATGCGTTATACGTTATACGTTATACGCTATACGTTAAACGTTATACGTTATACGTTATGCGTTATACGTTATACGTTATACGTTATGCGTTATACGTTATACGTTATACGTTACACGTTATACGTTTGACGTTATACGTTATACGTTATACGTTATACGTTATACGTTATACGTTATACGTCATACGTTATACGTTATACGTTATACGTTATTCGTTATACGTTATACGTAATACGTTATGCGTTATACGCTATACGTTATACGTTATGCGTTATACGTTATACTTTATACGTTATACGTTATACGTTATACGTTATACGTTATACGTTATACGTTATACGTTATGCGTTATACGTTGTACGTTATACGTTAAACGTTAGACGTTATATGTTATACGTTATACGTTGTACGTTATACGTTATATGTAATATGTAAAACCTATTACGTTATACGCCATACGTTATACGTTACACGTTTAACGTTTTACGTTATGCTTTATACGATATGCGTTATACGTTATACGTTATACGTTATACGTTATACGTTATACGTTATACGTTATACGTTATACGTTATACGTTATACGTTATACGTTATACGTTACACGTTATTCGTTACACGTTATACGCTATACGTTATACGTTATACGTTGTACGTTATACGTTATATGTAATATGTAATACGTTATACGTTATACGCCATACGTTATACGTTACACGTTTCACGTTTTACGTTATGCTTTATACGTTATGCGTTATACGTTATACGTTATACGTTATACGTTATACGTTATACGTTATACGTTATACGTTATACGTTATACGTTATACGTTATACGTTATACGTTGTACGTTATACGTTATACGTTATACGTTATACGTTATACGTTATACGTTATACGTTATACGTTATACGTTATACGTTATACGTTATACGTTATACGTTATACGTTATACGTTATACGTTATACGTTATACGTTATACGTTATACGTTATACGTTATACGTTATACGTTATACGTTATACGTTATACGTTATACGTTATACGTTATACGTTATACGTTACTCGTTATACGTAATATGTAATACGTTTTACGTTATAAGTTATACGTTATACGTTATACGTTATACGTTATACGTTGTACGTTATAGGTTAAACGTTAGACGTTATATGTTATACGTTATACGTTGTACGTTATACGTTATATGTAATATGTAATACGTTATACGTTATACGCCATACGTTATACGTTACACGTTTAACGTTTTACGTTATGCGTTATTCGTTATGCGTTATACGTTATACGTTATACGTTATACGTTATACGTTATACGTTATACGTTATACGTTATACGTTATACGTTATACGTTATACGTTATACGTTATACGTTATACGTTATACGTTATACGTTATACGTTATACGTTATACGTTATACGTTATACGTTATACGTTATACGTTATACGTTATACGTTATACGTTGTACGTTATACGTTATACGTTATACGTTATACGTTGTACGTTATACGTTGTACGTTATACGTTGTACGTTGTACGTTATACGTTGTACGTTATACGTTATACGTTATACGTTATACGTTATACGTTATACGTTATACGTTATACGTTATACGTTATACGATATACGTTATACGTTATACGTTATACGTTATACGTTATACGTTATACGTTATACGTTATACGTTATACGTTATACGTTATACGTTATACGTTATACGTTATACGTTATACGTTATACGTTATACGTTATACGTTATACGTTATACGTTATACGTTGTACGTTATACGTTATACGTTATACGTTATACGTTATACGTTATACGTTATACGTTAAACGTTATACGTTATACGTTATACGTTATACGATATACGTTATACGTTATACGTTGTACGTTATACGTTATACGTTATACGATATACGTTATACGTTATACGTTATGCGTTATAGGATATACGTTATACGTTATACGTTATACGTTATACGATATACATTATACGTTATACGTTATACGTTATACGTTATACGTTATACGTTATACGTTATACGTTATACGTTATACGTTATACGTTATACGTTATACGTTATACGTTATACGTTATACGTTATACGTTATACGTTATACGTTATACGTTATACGTTATACGTTATACGTTATACGTTATACGTTATACGTTATACGTTATACGTTATACGTTATACGTTATACGTTATACGTTATACGTTAATCGTTATACGTTACACGTTATACGATATACGTTATACGTTATACGTTGTACGTTATACGTTATACGTTATACGATATACGTTATACGTTATACGTTATGCGTTATAGGATATACGTTATACGTTATACGTTATACGTTATACGTTATACGTTATACATTATACGTTATACGTTATACGTTATACGTTATACGTTACTCGTTATACGTAATATGTAATACGTTTTACGTTATAAGTTATACGTTATACGTTATACGTTATACGTTATACGTTATACGTTATACGTTATACGTTATACGTTATACGTTATACGTTATACGTTATACGTTATACGTTATACGTTATACGTTATACGTTATACGTTATACGTTATACGTTATACGTTATACGTTATACGTTATACGTTATACGTTATACGTTATACGTTATACGTTATAAGTTATACGTTATACGTTATACGTTATACGTTATACGTTATGCGTTATACGCTATACCTTATGCGTTATAGGTCATACCTTATACGTGATACGTCATACGTTATAGGTTATACGTTATACGTTATTCGTTATACGTTATACGTTATACGTTATACGTTATACGTTATACGTTATACGTTATACGTTATACGTTATACGTTATACGTTATACGTTATACGTTATACGTTATACGTTATACGCTATACGTTATACGTTGTACGTTATGCGTTATACGTTATGCGTTATACGTTATACGTTATACGTTATACGTTGTACGTTATACGTTATACGTTATACGTTATACGTTATTCGTTATACGTTATACGTTATACGTTATACGTTATACGTTATACGTTATACGTTATACGTTAAACGTTATACGTTATACGTTATACGTTATACGATATACGTTATACGTTATACGTTGTACGTTATACGTTATACGTTATACGTTATACGTTACACGTTATACGTTATACGTTATACGTTATACGTTATACGTTATACGTTATACGTTATACGTTATACGTTATACGTTATACGTTATACGTTATACGTTATACGTTATACGTTATACGTTATACGTTATACGTTATACGTTATACGTTATACGTTATACGTTATACGTTATACGTTATACGTTATACGTTATACGTTATACGTTATACGTTATACGTTATACGTTATACGTTATACGTTATACGTTATACGTTATACGTTATACGTTATACGTTATACGTTATACGTTATACGTTATACGTTACTCGTTATACGTAATATGTAATACGTTTTACGTTATAAGTTATACGTTATACGTTATACGTTATACGTCGTACGTTATACGTTAAACGTTAGACGTTATATGTTATACGTTATACGTTGTACGTTATACGTTATATGTAATATGTAATACGTTATACGTTATACGCCATACGTTATACGTTACACGTTTAACGTTTTACGTTATGCGTTATACGTTATGCGTTATACGTTATACGTTATACGTTATCCGTTATACGTTATACGTTATACGTAATACGTTATACGTTATACGTTATACGTTATACGTTACTCGTTATACGTAATATGTAATACGTTTTACGTTATAAGTTATACGTTATACGTTATACGTTATACGTTGGACGTTATACGTTAAACGTTAGACGTTATATGTTATACGTTATACGTTGTACGTTATACGTTATATGTAATATGTAATACGTTATACGTTATACGCCATACGTTATACGTTACACGTTTAACGTTTTACGTTATGCGTTATACGTTATGCGTTATACGTTATACGTTATACGTTATCCGTTATACGTTATACGTTATACGTTATACGTTATACGTTATACGTTATACGTTATACGTTATTCGTTATACGTTATAAGTTATTCGTTATTCGTTATACGTTATACGTTATACGTTATGCGTTATACGTTATACGTTATACGTTATGCGTTATACGTTATACTTTATACGTTATACGTTATACGTTTGACGTTACACGCTGTACGTTATGCGTTATACGTTATACGTTATACGTTATACGTTATACGTTATTTCTTAAACGTTATACGTTATACGTTATACGTTATACGTTATACGTTATACGATATACGTTATACGTTATACGTTATACGTTATACGTTATGTGTTATACGTTATACGTTATACGTTATACGTCATGCGTTATGCGTTATACGTTATACGTTATGCGTTATACGTTATACGTTATACGTTATACGTTATACGTTATACGTTATACGTTATACGTTATACGTTATACGTTATACGTTATACGTTATACGTTATACGTTATACGTTATACGTTATACGTTATACGTTATACGTTATACGTTATACGTTATACGTTATACGTTATACGTTGTACGTTATACGTTAAACGTTAGACGTTATATGTTATACGATATACGTTGTACGTTATACGTTATATGTAATATGTAATACGTTATACGTTATACGCCATACGTTATACGTTACACGTTTAACGTTTTACGTTATGCTTTATACGTTATGCGTTATACGTTATACGTTATACGTTATACGTTATACGTTATACGTTATACGTTATACGTTATACGTAATACGTTATTCGTTATACGTTACACGTTATTCGTTATACGTTATACGTAATACGTTATGCGTTATACGCTATACGTTATACGTTATGCGTTATACGTTATACTTTATACGTTATACGTTATACGTTATACGTTATACGTTATACGTTATACGTTATGCGTTATACGTTGTACGTTATACGTTACATGTAATATGTAATACGTTATACGTTATACGCCATACGTTATACGTTACACGTTTCACGTTTTACGTTATGCTTTATACGTTATGCGTTATACGTTATACGTTATACGTTATACGTTATACGTTATACGTTATACGTTATACGTTATACGTTATACGTTATACGTTATACGTTATACGTTATACGTTATACGTTATACGTTATACGTTATACGTTATACGTTATACGTTATACGTTATACGTTATACGTTATACGTTATACGTTATACGTTATACGTTATACGTTATACGTTATACGTTATACGTTATACGTTATACGTTATACGTTACTCGTTATACGTAATATGTAATACGTTTTACGTTATAAGTTATACGTTATACGTTATACGTTATACGTTGTACGTTATACGTTATACGTTATACGTTATACGTTACACGTTATTCGTTACACGTTATACGCTATACGTTATACGTTATACGTTGTACGTTATACGTTATACGTTATACGTTATACGTTATTCGTTATACGTTATACGTAATACGTTATGCGTTATACGCTATACGTTATACGTTATGCGTTATACGTTATACTTTATACGTTATACGTTATACGTTATACGTTATACGGTATACGTTATACGTTATGCGTTATACGTTGTACGTTATACGTTAAACGTTAGACGTTATATGTTATACGTTATACGTTGTACGTTATACGTTATATGTAATATGTAATACCTTATACGTTATACGCCATACGTTATACGTTACACGTTTAACGTTTTACGTTATGCTTTATACGTTATGCGTTATACGTTATACGTTATACGTTATACGTTATACGTTATACGTTATACGTTATACGTTATACGTTATACGTTATACGTTATACGTTATACGTTACACGTTATTCGTTACACGTTATACGCTATACGTTATACGTTATACGTTGTACGTTATACGTTATATGTAATATGTAATACGTTATACGTTATACGCCATACGTTATACGTTACACGTTTCACGTTTTACGTTATGCTTTATACGTTATGCGTTATACGTTATACGTTATACGTTATACGTTATACGTTATACGTTATACGTTATACGTTATACGTTATACGTTATACGTTATACGTTATACGTTGTACGTTATACGTTATACGTTATACGTTATACGTTATACGTTATACGTTATACGTTATACGTTATACGTTATACGTTATACGTTATACGTTATACGTTATACGTTATACGTTATACGTTATACGTTATACGTTATACGTTATACGTTATACGTTATACGTTATACGTTATACGTTATACGTTACTCGTTATACGTAATATGTAATACGTTTTACGTTATAAGTTATACGTTATACGTTATACGTTATACGTTATACGTTGTACGTTATACGTTAAACGTTAGACGTTATATGTTATACGTTATACGTTGTACGTTATATGTAATATGTAATACGTTATACGTTATACGCCATACCTAATACGTTACACGTTTAACGTTTTACGTTATGCGTTATTCGTTATGCGTTATACGTTATACGTTATACGTTATACGTTATACGTTATGCGTTATACGTTATACGTTATACGTTATACGTTATACGTTATACGTTATTCGTTATACGTTATACGTTATACGTTATACGTTATACGTTATACGTTATACGTTATACGTTATACGTTATACGTTGTACGTTATACGTTATACGTTATACGTTATACGTTGTACGTTATACGTTGTACGTTATACGTTGTACGTTGTACGTTATACGTTGTACGTTATACGTTATACGTTATACGTTATACGTTATACGTTATACGTTATACGTTATACGTTATACGTTATACGATATACGTTATACGTTATACGTTATACGTTATACGTTATACGTTATACGTTATACGTTATACGTTATACGTTATACGTTATACGTTATACGTTATACGTTATACGTTATACGTTATACGTTATACGTTATACGTTATACGTTATACGTTATACGTTGTACGTTATACGTTATACGTTATACGTTATACGTTATACGTTATACGTTATACGTTATACGTTAAACGTTATACGTTATACGTTATACGTTATACGATATACGTTATACGTTATACGTTGTACGTTATACGTTATACGTTATACGATATACGTTATACGTTATACGTTATGCGTTATAGGATATACGTTATACGTTATACGTTATACGTTATACGTTATACATTATACGTTATACGTTATACGTTATACGTTATACGTTATACGTTATACGTTATACGTTATACGTTATACGTTATACGTTATACGTTATACGTTATACGTTATACGTTATACGTTATACGTTATACGTTATACGTTATACGTTATACGTTATACGTTATACGTTATACGTTATACGTTATACGTTATACGTTATACGTTATACGTTATACGTTATACGTTATACGTTATACGTTATACGTTATACGTTATACGTTATACGTTATACGTTATACGTTATACGTTATACGTTATACGTTATACGTTATACGTTAATCGTTATACGTTGTACGTTATACGTTATACGTTATACGATATACGTTATACGTTATACGTTATGCGTTATAGGATATACGTTATACGTTATACGTTATACGTTATACGTTATACATTATACGTTATACGTTATACGTTATACGTTATACGTTACTCGTTATACGTAATATGTAATACGTTTTACGTTATAAGTTATACGTTATACGTTATACGTTATACGTTATACGTTATACGTTATACGTTATACGTTATACGTTATACGTTATACGTTATACGTTATACGTTATACGTGATACGGTATACGTTATACGTTATACGATATACGTTATACGTTATACGTTATGCGTTATAGGATATACGTTATACGTTATACGTTATACGTTATACGTTATACATTATACGTTATACGTTATACGTTATACGTTATACGTTATAGGTTGTACGTTATACGTTATACGTTATACGTTATACGTTATACGTTATACGTTATACGTTATACGTTATGCGTTATACGTTATACGTTATACGTTATACGTTATACGTTATACGTTATACGTTATACGTTATACGTTATACGTTATACGTTATACGTTATACGTTATACGTTATACGTTATACGTTATACGTTATACGTTATACGTTATACGTTATACGTTATACGTTATACGTTATACGTTATACGTTATACGTTATACGTTATACGTTATACGTTATACGTTATACGTTATACGTTATACGTTATACGTTATACGTTATGCGTTATACGCTATACCTTATGCGTTATAGGTCATACCTTATACGTGATACGTCATACGTTATAGGTTATACGTTATACGTTATTCGTTATACGTTATACGTTATACGTTATACGTTATACGTTATACGTTATACGTTATACGTTATACGTTATACGTTATACGTTATACGTTATACGTTATACGTTATACGCTATACGTTATACGTTGTACGTTATGCGTTATACGTTATGCGTTATACGTTATACGTTATACGTTATACGTTGTACGTTATACGTTATACGTTATACGTTATACGTTATTCGTTATACGTTATACGTTATACGTTATACGTTATACGTTATACGTTATACGTTATACGTTAAACGTTATACGTTATACGTTATACGTTATACGATATACGTTATACGTTATACGTTGTACGTTATACGTTATACGTTATACGTTATACGTTATACGTTATACGTTATACGTTATACGTTATACGTTATACGTTATACGTTATACGTTATACGTTATACGTTATACGTTATACGTTATACGTTATACGTTATACGTTGTACGTTATACGTTGTACGTTATACGTTGTACGTTATACGTTATACGTTAGACGTTATACGTTATACGTTATACGCTATACGTTATACGTTATACGTTATACGCTATACGTTATACGTTGTACGTTATGCGTTGTACGTTATGCGTTATACGTTATACGTTATTCGTTATACGTTGTACGTTATACTTTATACGTTATACGTTATACGATATTCGTTATACGTTATACGTTATACGTTATACGTTATACGTTATACCATATACGTTATACGTTATACGTTATACGTTAAACGTTATACGTTATACGTTATACGTTATACGTTATACGATATACGTTATACGTTATACGTTGTACGTTATACGTTATACGTTATACGTTATACGTTATACGTTATACGTTATACGTTATACGTTATACGTTATACGTTATACGTTATACGTTATACGTTATACGTTATACGTTATACGTTATACGTTATACGTTATACGTTATACGTTATACGTTATACGTTATACGTTATACGTTATACGTTATACGTTATACGTTATACGTTATACGTTATACGTTATACGTTATACGTTATACGTTATACGTTATACGTTATACGTTATACGTTATACGTTAAACGTTATACGTTATACGTTATACGTTATACGATATACGTTATACGTTATACGTTGTACGTTATACGTTATACGTTATACGATATACGTTATACGTTATACGTTATGCGTTATAGGATATACGTTATACGTTATACGTTATACGTTATACGTTATACATTATACGTTATACGTTATACGTTATACGTTATACGTTATACGTTATACGTTATACGTTATACGTTATACGTTATACGTTATACGTTATACGTTATACGTTATACGTTATACGTTATACGTTATACGTTATACGTTATACGTTATACGTTATACGTTATGCGTTATACGCTATACGTTATGCGTTATAGGTCATACCTTATACGTGATACGTCATACGTTATACGTTATACGTTATACGTTGTACGTTATACGTTATACGTTATACGTTATACGTTATACGTTATACGTTATACGTTTTACGTTATACGTTATACGTTATACGTTATACATTATACGTTATACGTTATACGTTATACGTTATACGTTATTCGTTGTACGTTATACGTTATACGTTATACGTTATACGTTATACGTTATACGTTATACGTTATACGTTACTCGTTATACGTTATACGTTATACGTTATACGTTAAACGTTATACGTTATACGTTATACGTTATACGTTATACGTTATACGTTATACGTTATACGTTATACGTTATACGTTATACGTTATACGTTATACGTTATACGTTATTCGTTGTACGTTATACGTTATACGTTATACGTTATACGTTATACGTTATACGTTACTCGTTATACGTTATACGTTATACGTTATACGTTATACGTTATACGTTATACGTTATACGTTACTCGTTATGCGTAATATGTAATACGTTTTACGTTATAAGTTATACGTTATACGTTATACGTTATACGTTATACGTTATACGTTATACGTTATACGTTATACGTTATACGTTATACGTTATACGTTGTACGTTATACGTTATAAGTTATACGTTATACGTTTTACGTTATACGTTATACGTTATACGATATACGTTATACGTTATACGTTATGCGTTATAGGATATACGTTATACGTTATACGTTATACGTTATACGTTATACATTATACGTTATACGTTATACGTTATACGTTATACGTTATAGGTTGTACGTTATACGTTATACGTTATACGTTATACGTTATACGTTATACGTTATACGTTATACGTTATGCGTTATACGTTATACGTTATACGTTATACGTTACTCGTTATACGTAATATGTAATACGTTTTACGTTATAAGTTATACGTTATACGTTATACGTTATACGTTATACGTTATACGTTATACGTTATACGTTACTCGTTATACGTAATATGTAATACGTTTTACGTTATAAGTTATACGTTATACGTTTTACGTTATACGTTATACGTTATACGATATACGTTATACGTTATACGTTATGCGTTATAGGATATACGTTATACGTTATACGTTATACGTTATACGTTATACATTATACGTTATACGTTATACGTTGTACGTTATACGTTGTACGTTGTACGTTATACGTTATACGTTATACGTTATACGTTATACGTTATACGTTATACGTTATACGTTATTCGTTATACGTTATACGTTATACGTTATACGTTATACGTTTTACGTTATACGTTATACGTCATACGTTATACGTTATACGTTATACGTTATACGTTATACGTTATACGTTATACGTCGTACGTTATACGTTAAACGTTAGACGTTATATGTTATACGTTATACGTTGTACGTTATACGTTATATGTAATATGTAATACGTTATACGTTATACGCCATACGTTATACGTTACACGTTTAACGTTTTACGTTATGCGTTATACGTTATGCGTTATACGTTATACGTTATACGTTATCCGTTATACGTTATACGTTATACGTTATACGTTATACGTTATACGTTATACGTTATACGTTATACGTTATACGTTATACGTTATACGTTATACGTTATACGTTATACGTTATACGTTATACGTTAAACGTTATACGTTATACGTTATACGTTATACGATATACGTTATACGTTATACGTTGTACGTTATACGTTATACGTTATACGATATACGTTATACGTTATACGTTATGCGTTATAGGATATACGTTATACGTTATACGTTATACGTTATACGTTATACATTATACGTTATACGTTATACGTTATACGTTATACGTTATACGTTATACGTTATACGTTATACGTTATACGTTATACGTTATACGTTATACGTTATACGTTATACGTTATACGTTATACGTTATACGTTATACGTTATACGTTATACGTTATACGTTATACGTTATACGTTATACGTTATACGTTATACGTTATACGTTATACGTTATACGTTATACGTTATACGTTATACGTTATACGTTATACGTTAATCGTTATACGTTACACGTTATACGATATACGTTATACGTTATACGTTGTACGTTATACGTTATACGTTATACGATATACGTTATACGTTATACGTTATGCGTTATAGGATATACGTTATACGTTATACGTTATACGTTATACGTTATACATTATACGTTATACGTTATACGTTATACGTTATACGTTACTCGTTATACGTAATATGTAATACGTTTTACGTTATAAGTTATACGTTATACGTTATACGTTATACGTTATACGTTATACGTTATACGTTATACGTTATACGTTATACGTTATACGTTATACGTTATACGTTATACGTTATACGGTATACGTTATGTGTTATACGTTATACGTTATACGTTATACGTTATACGTTATACGTTTTACGTTATACGTTATACGTTATACGATATACGTTATACGTTATACGTTATGCGTTATAGGATATACGTTATACGTTATACGTTATACGTTATACGTTATACATTATACGTTATACGTTATACGTTATACGTTATACGTTATAGGTTGTACGTTATACGTTATACGTTATACGTTATACGTTATACGTTATACGTTATACGTTATACGTTATGCGTTATACGTTATACGTTATACGTTATACGTTATACGTTATACGTTATGCGTTATACGCTATACCTTATGCGTTATAGGTCATACCTTATACGTGATACGTCATACGTTATAGGTTATACGTTATACGTTATTCGTTATACGTTATACGTTATACGTTATACGTTATACGTTATACGTTATACGTTATACGTTATACGTTATACGTTATACGTTATACGTTATACGTTATACGTTATACGCTATACGTTATACGTTGTACGTTATGCGTTATACGTTATGCGTTATACGTTATACGTTATACGTTATACGTTGTACGTTATACGTTATACGTTATACGTTATACGTTATTCGTTATACGTTATACGTTATACGTTATACGTTATACGTTATACGTTATACGTTATACGTTAAACGTTATACGTTATACGTTATACGTTATACGATATACGGTATACGTTATACGTTGCACGTTATACGTTATACGTTATACGTTATACGTTATACGTTATACGTTACACGTTATACGTTATACGTTATACGTTATACGTTATACGTTATACGTTATACGTTATACGTTATACGTTATACGTTATACGTTATACGTTATACGTTATACGTTATACGTTATACGTTATACGTTATACGTTATACGTTATACGTTATACGTTATACGTTATACGTTATACGTTATACGTTATACGTTATACGTTATACGTTATACGTTATACGTTATACGTTATACGTTATACGTTATACGTTATACGTTATACGTTATACGTTATACGTTATACGTTACTCGTTATACGTAATATGTAATACGTTTTACGTTATAAGTTATACGTTATACGTTATACGTTATACGTCGTACGTTATACGTTAAACGTTAGACGTTATATGTTATACGTTATACGTTGTACGTTATACGTTATATGTAATATGTAATACGTTATACGTTATACGCCATACGTTATACGTTACACGTTTAACGTTTTACGTTATGCGTTATACGTTATGCGTTATACGTTATACGTTATACGTTATCCGTTATACGTTATACGTTATACGTAATACGTTATACGTTATACGTTATACGTTATACGTTACTCGTTATACGTAATATGTAATACGTTTTACGTTATAAGTTATACGTTATACGTTATACGTTATACGTTGGACGTTATACGTTATACGTTATACGTTATGTGTTATACGTTATACGTTATACGTTATACGTCATGCGTTATGCGTTATACGTTATACGTTATGCGTTATACGTTATACGTTATACGTTATACGTTATACGTTATACGTTATACGTTATACGTTATACGTTATACGTTATACGTTATACGTTATACGTTATACGTTATACGTTATACGTTATACGTTATACGTTATACGTTATACGTTATACGTTATACGTTATACGTTATACGTTATACGTTGTACGTTATACGTTAAACGTTAGACGTTATATGTTATACGATATACGTTGTACGTTATACGTTATATGTAATATGTAATACGTTATACGTTATACGCCATACGTTATACGTTACACGTTTAACGTTTTACGTTATGCTTTATACGTTATGCGTTATACGTTATACGTTATACGTTATACGTTATACGTTATACGTTATACGTTATACGTTATACGTAATACGTTATTCGTTATACGTTACACGTTATTCGTTATACGTTATACGCTATACGTTATACGTTATACGTTGTACGTTATACGTTATATGTAATATGTAATACGTTATACGTTATACGCCATACGTTATACGTTACACGTTTCACGTTTTACGTTATGCTTTATACGTTATGCGTTATACGTTATACGTTATACGTTATACGTTATACGTTATACGTTATACGTTATACGTTATACGTTATACGTTATACGTTATACGTTATACGTTATACGTTATACGTTATACGTTATACGTTATACGTTATACGTTATACGTTATACGTTATACGTTATACGTTATACGTTATACGTTATACGTTATACGTTATACGTTATACGTTATACGTTATACGTTACTCGTTATACGTAATATGTAATACGTTTTACGTTATAAGTTATACGTTATACGTTATACGTTATACGTTGTACGTTATACGTTATACGTTATACGTTATACGTTACACGTTATTCGTTACACGTTATACGCTATACGTTATACGTTATACGTTGTACGTTATACGTTATACGTTATACGTTATACGTTATTCGTTATACGTTATACGTAATACGTTATGCGTTATACGCTATACGTTATACGTTATGCGTTATACGTTATACTTTATACGTTATACGTTATACGTTATACGTTATACGTTATACGTTATACGTTATGCGTTATACGTTGTACGTTATACGTTAAACGTTAGACGTTATATGTTATACGTTATACGTTGTACGTTATACGTTATATGTAATATGTAATACCTTATACGTTATACGCCATACGTTATACGTTACACGTTTAACGTTTTACGTTATGCTTTATACGTTATGCGTTATACGTTATACGTTATACGTTATACGTTATACGTT
This sequence comes from Ptiloglossa arizonensis, assembly GCF_051014685.1. NCBI lineage: Eukaryota > Metazoa > Arthropoda > Insecta > Hymenoptera > Colletidae > Ptiloglossa > Ptiloglossa arizonensis. Next base: position 693,314 of record NW_027478657.1, read on the forward strand.
ATACGTTATACGTTATACGTTATACGTTATACGTTATACGTTATACGTTACACGTTATTCGTTACACGTTATACGCTATACGTTATACGTTATACGTTGTACGTTATACGTTATATGTAATATGTAATACGTTATACGTTATACGCCATACGTTATACGTTATACGTTATACGTTATACGTTATACGTTATACGTTATACGTTATACGTTATACGTTATACGTTATACGTTACTCGTTATACGTAATATGTAATACGTTTTACGTTATAAGTTATACGTTATACGTTATACGTTATACGTTATACGTTGTACGTTATACGTTAAACGTTAGACGTTATATGTTATACGTTATACGTTGTACGTTATACGTTATATGTAATATGTAATACGTTATACGTTATACGCCATACGTTATACGTTACACGTTTAACGTTTTACGTTATGCGTTATTCGTTATGCGTTATACGTTATACGTTATACGTTATACGTTATACGTTATACGTTATACGTTATACGTTATACGTTATACGTTATACGTTATACGTTATTCGTTATACGTTATACGTTATACGTTATACGTTATACGTTATACGTTATACGTTATACGTTATACGTTATACGTTGTACGTTATACGTTATACGTTATACGTTATACGTTGTACGTTATACGTTGTACGTTATACGTTGTACGTTGTACGTTATACGTTGTACGTTATACGTTATACGTTATACGTTATACGTTATACGTTATACGTTATACGTTATACGTTATACGTTATACGATATACGTTATACGTTATACGTTATACGTTATACGATATACGTTATACGTTATACGTTATACGTTATACGTTATACGATATACGTTATACGTTATACGTTATACGTTATACGTTATACGTTATACGTTATACGTTATACGTTATACGTTATACGTTATACGTTATACGTTATACGTTATACGTTATACGTTATACGTTATACGTTATACGTTGTACGTTATACGTTATACGTTATACGTTATACGTTATACGTTATACGTTATACGTTATACGTTAAACGTTATACGTTATACGTTATACGTTATACGATATACGTTATACGTTATACGTTGTACGTTATACGTTATACGTTATACGATATACGTTATACGTTATACGTTATGCGTTATAGGATATACGTTATACGTTATACGTTATACGTTATACGTTATACATTATACGTTATACGTTATACGTTATACGTTATACGTTATACGTTATACGTTATACGTTATACGTTATACGTTATACGTTATACGTTATACGTTATACGTTATACGTTATACGTTTTACGTTATACGTTATACGTTATACGATATACGTTATACGTTATACGTTATGCGTTATAGGATATACGTTATACGTTATACGTTATACGTTATACGTTATACATTATACGTTATACGTTATACGTTATACGTTATACGTTATAGGTTGTACGTTATACGTTATACGTTATACGTTATACGTTATACGTTATACGTTATACGTTATACGTTATACATTATGCGTTATACGTTATACGTTATACGTTATACGTTACTCGTTATACGTAATATGTAATACGTTTTACGTTATAAGTTATACGTTATACGTTATACGTTATACGTTATACGTTATACGTTATACGTTATACGTTATACGTTATACGTTATGCGTTATACGCTATACCTTATGCGTTATAGGTCATACCTTATACGTGATACGTCATACGTTATAGGTTATACGTTATACGTTATTCGTTATACGTTATACGTTATACGTTATACGTTATACGTTATACGTTATACGTTATACGTTATACGTTATACGTTATACGTTATACGTTATACGTTATACGCTATACGTTATACGTTGTACGTTATGCGTTATACGTTATGCGTTATACGTTATACGTTATACGTTATACGTTGTACGTTATACGTTATACGTTATTCGTTATACGTTATACGTTATACGTTATACGTTATACGTTATACGTTATACGTTATACGTTAAACGTTATACGTTATACGTTATACGTTATACGATATACGTTATACGTTATACGTTATACGTTATACGTTATACGTTATACGTTATACGTTATACGTTATACGTTATACGTTATACGTTATACGTTATACGTTATACGTTATACGTTATACGTTATTCGTTGTACGTTATTCGTTGTACGTTATACGTTATACGTTATACGTTATACGTTATACGTTATACGTTACTCGTTATACGTTATACGTTATACGTTATACGTTATACGTTATACGTTATACGTTATACGTTACTCGTTATACGTAATATGTAATACGTTTTACGTTATAAGTTATACGTTATACGTTATACGTTATACGTTATACGTTATACGTTATACGTTATACGTTATACGTTATACGTTATACGTTATACGTTATACGTTGTACGTTATACGTTATAAGTTATACGTTATACGTTTTACGTTATACGTTATACGTTATACGATATACGTTATACGTTATACGTTATGCGTTATAGGATATACGTTATACGTTATACGTTATACGTTATACGTTATACATTATACGTTATACGTTATACGTTATACGTTATACGTTATAGGTTGTACGTTATACGTTATACGTTATACGTTATACGTTATACGTTATACGTTATACGTTATACATTATGCGTTATACGTTATACGTTATACGTTATACGTTACTCGTTATACGTAATATGTAATACGTTTTACGTTATAAGTTATACGTTATACGTTATACGTTATACGTTATACGTTATACGTTATACGTTATACGTTATACGTTATGCGTTATACGCTATACCTTATGCGTTATAGGTCATACCTTATACGTGATACGTCATACGTTATAGGTTATACGTTATACGTTATTCGTTATACGTTATACGTTATACGTTATACGTTATACGTTATACGTTATACGTTATACGTTATACGTTATACGTTATACGTTATACGTTATACGTTATACGTTATACGCTATACGTTATACGTTGTACGTTATGCGTTATACGTTATGCGTTATACGTTATACGTTATACGTTATACGTTGTACGTTATACGTTATACGTTATACGTTATACGTTATTCGTTATACGTTATACGTTATACGTTATACGTTATACGATATACGTTATACGTTATACGTTATGCGTTATAGGATATACGTTATACGTTATACGTTATACGTTATACGTTATACATTATACGTTATACGTTATACGTTATACGTTATACGTTATAGGTTGTACGTTATACGTTATACGTTATACGTTATACGTTATACGTTATACGTTATACGTTATACGTTATGCGTTATACGTTATACGTTATACGTTATACGTTATACGTTATACGTTATACGTTATACGTTATACGTTATACGTTATACGTTATACGTTATACGTTGTACGTTATACGTTATACGTTATACGTTATACGTTATACGTTATACGTTATACGTTATACGTTATACGTTATACGTTATACGTTATACGTTATACGTTATACGTTGTACGTTATACGTTGTACGTTATACGTTGTACGTTATACGTTATACGTTAGACGTTATACGTTATACGTTATACGCTATACGTTATACGTTATACGTTATACGCTATACGTTATACGTTGTACGTTATGCGTTGTACGTTATGCGTTATACGTTATACGTTATTCGTTATACGTTGTACGTTATACTTTATACGTTATACGTTATACGATATTCGTTATACGTTATACGTTATACGTTATACGTTATACGTTATACCATATACGTTATACGTTATACGTTATACGTTAAACGTTATACGTTATACGTTATACGTTATACGTTATACGTTATACGTTATACGTTATACGTTATACGTTATACGTTATACGTTATACGTTATACGTTATACGTTATACGTTATACGTTATACGTTATACGTTATACGTTATACGTTAAACGTTATACGTTATACGTTATACGTTATACGATATACGTTATACGTTATACGTTGTACGTTATACGTTATACGTTATACGATATACGTTATACGTTATACGTTATGCGTTATAGGATATACGTTATACGTTATACGTTATACGTTATACGTTATACATTATACGTTATACGTTATACGTTATACGTTATACGTTATACGTTATACGTTATACGTTATACGTTATACGTTATACGTTATACGTTATACGTTATACGTTATACGAATACGTTATACGTTATACGTTATACGTTATACGTTATACGTTATACGTTATACGTTATACGTTATGCGTTATACGCTATACGTTATGCGTTATAGGTCATACCTTATACGTGATACGTCATACGTTATACGTTATACGTTATACGTTATTCGTTATACGTTATACGTTATACGTTATACGTTATACGTTATACGTTATACGTTATACGTTATACGTTATACGTTATACGTTATACGTTATACGTTATACGCTATACGTTATACGTTGTACGTTATGCGTTATACGTTATGCGTTATACGTTATACGTTATACGTTATACGTTGTACGTTATACGTTATACGTTATACGTTATACGTTATTCGTTATACGTTATACGTTATACGTTATACGTTATACGTTATACGTTATACGTTAAACGTTATACGTTATACGTTATACGTTATACGATATACGTTATACGTTATACGTTGTACGTTATACGTTATACGTTATACGTTATACGTTATACGTTATACGTTATACGTTTTACGTTATACGTTATACGTTATACGTTATACATTATACGTTATACGTTATACGTTATACGTTATACGTTATTCGTTGTACGTTATACGTTATACGTTATACGTTATACGTTATACGTTATACGTTATACGTTATACGTTACTCGTTATACGTTATACGTTATACGTTATACGTTAAACGTTATACGTTATACGTTATACGTTATACGTTATACGTTATACGTTATACGTTATACGTTATACGTTATACGTTATACGTTATACGTTATACGTTATACGTTATACGTTATTCGTTGTACGTTATACGTTATACGTTATACGTTATACGTTATACGTTATACGTTAGTCGTTATACGTTATACGTTATACGTTATACGTTATACGTTATACGTTATACGTTATACGTTACTCGTTATGCGTAATATGTAATACGTTTTACGTTATAAGTTATACGTTATACGTTATACGTTATACGTTATACGTTATACGTTATACGTTATACGTTATACGTTATACGTTATACGTTATACGTTGTACGTTATACGTTATAAGTTATACGTTATACGTTTTACGTTATACGTTATACGTTATACGATATACGTTATACGTTATACGTTATGCGTTATAGGATATACGTTATACGTTATACGTTATACGTTATACGTTATACATTATACGTTATACGTTATACGTTATACGTTATACGTTATAGGTTGTACGTTATACGTTATACGTTATACGTTATACGTTATACGTTATACGTTATACGTTATACGTTATGCGTTATACGTTATACGTTATACGTTATACGTTACTCGTTATACGTAATATGTAATACGTTTTACGTTATAAGTTATACGTTATACGTTATACGTTATACGTTATACGTTATACGTTATACGTTATACGTTACTCGTTATACGTAATATGTAATACGTTTTACGTTATAAGTTATACGTTATACGTTTTACGTTATACGTTATACGTTATACGATATACGTTATACGTTATACGTTATGCGTTATAGGATATACGTTATACGTTATACGTTATACGTTATACGTTATACATTATACGTTATACGTTATACGTTGTACGTTATACGTTGTACGTTGTACGTTATACGTTATACGTTATACGTTATACGTTATACGTTATACGTTATACGTTATACGTTATTCGTTATACGTTATACGTTATACGTTATACGTTATACGTTTTACGTTATACGTTATACGTTATACGTTATACGTTATACGTTATACGTTATACGTTATACGTTATACGTTATTCGTTGTACGTAATACGTTATACGTTATACGTTATACGTTATACGTTATACGTTATACGTTACTCGTTATACGTTATACGTTATACGTTATACGTTAAACGTTATACGTTATACGTTATACGTTATACGTTATACGTTATACGTTATACGTTATACGTTATACGTTATACGTTATACGTTATACGTTATACGTTATACGTTATACGTTATTCGTTGTACGTTATACGTTATACGTTATACGTTATACGTTATACGTTATACGTTACTCGTTATACGTTATACGTTATACGTTATACGTTATACGTTATACGTTATACGTTATACGTTACTCGTTATACGTAATATGTAATACGTTTTACGTTATAAGTTATACGTTATACGTTATACGTTATACGTTATACGTTATACGTTATACGTTATACGTTATACGTTATACGTTATACGTTATACGTTATACGTTGTACGTTATACGTTATAAGTTATACGTTATACGTTTTACGTTATACGTTATACGTTATACGATATACGTTATACGTTATACGTTATGCGTTATAGGATATACGTTATACGTTATACGTTATACGTTATACGTTATACATTATACGTTATACGTTATACGTTATACGTTATACGTTATAGGTTGTACGTTATACGTTATACGTTATACGTTATACGTTATACGTTATACGTTATACGTTATACATTATGCGTTATACGTTATACGTTATACGTTATACGTTACTCGTTATACGTAATATGTAATACGTTTTACGTTATAAGTTATACGTTATACGTTATACGTTATACGTTATACGTTATACGTTATACGTTATACGTTATACGTTATACGTTACCCGTTATACGTAATATGTAATACGTTTTACGTTATAAGTTATACGTTATACGTTATACGTTATACGTTATACGTTATACGTTATACGTTATACGTTATACATTATACGTTATACGTTATACGTTATACGTTATACGTTATACGTTATACGTTATACGTTATACGTTATACGTTATACGTTATACGTTATACGTTATACGTTATACGTTATACGTTATACGTTATACGTTATACGTTATACGTTATACGTTATACGTTATACGTTATACGTTATACGTTATACGTTATACGTTATACGTTATACGTTATACGTTATACGTTATACGTTATACGTTATACGTTATACGTTATACGTTATACGTTATACGTTATACGTTAAACGTTATACGTTATACGTTATACGTTATACGATATACGTTATACGTTATACGTTGTACGTTATACGTTATACGTTATACGATATACGTTATACGTTATACGTTATGCGTTATAGGATATACGTTATACGTTATACGTTATACGTTATACGTTATACATTATACGTTATACGTTATACGTTATACGTTATACGTTATACGTTATACGTTATGCGTTATACGTTATACGTTATACGTTATACGTTATACGTTATACGTTATACGTTATACGTTATACGTTATACGTTATACGTTATACGTTATACGTTATACGTTATACGTTATACGTTATACGTTATACGTTATACGTTATACGTTATACGTTATACGTTATACGTTAATCGTTATACGTTATACGTTATACGTTATACGATATACGTTATACGTTATACGTTATACGTTATACGTTATACGTTACTCGTTATACGTAATATGTAATACGTTTTACGTTATAAGTTATACGTTATACGTTTTACGTTATACGTTATACGTTATACGATATACGTTATACGTTATACGTTATGCGTTATAGGATATACGTTATACGTTATACGTTATACTTTATACGTTATACATTATACGTTATACGTTATACGTTGTACGTTATACGTTGTACGTTGTACGTTATACGTTATACGTTATACGTTATACGTTATACGTTATACGTTATACGTTATACGTTATTCGTTATACGTTATACGTTATACGTTATACGTTATACGTTTTACGTTATACGTTATACGTTATACGTTATACGTTATACGTTATACGTTATACGTTATACGTTATACGTTATTCGTTGTACGTAATACGTTATACGTTATACGTTATACGTTATACGTTATACGTTATACGTTACTCGTTATACGTTATACGTTATACGTTATACGTTAAACGTTATACGTTATACGTTATACGTTATACGTTATACGTTATACGTTATACGTTATACGTTATACGTTATACGTTATACGTTATACGTTATACGTTATACGTTATACGTTATACGTTATTCGTTGTACGTTATACGTTATACGTTATACGTTATACGTTATACGTTATACGTTACTCGTTATACGTTATACGTTATACGTTATACGTTATACGTTATACGTTATACGTTATACGTTACTCGTTATACGTAATATGTAATACGTTTTACGTTATAAGTTATACGTTATACGTTATACGTTATACGTTATACGTTATACGTTATACGTTATACGTTATACGTTATACGTTATACGTTATACGTTATACGTTGTACGTTATACGTTATAAGTTATACGTTATACGTTTTACGTTATACGTTATACGTTATACGATATACGTTATACGTTATACGTTATGCGTTATAGGATATACGTTATACGTTATACGTTATACGTTATACGTTATACGTTATACATTATACGTTATACGTTATACGTTATACGTTATACGTTATAGGTTGTACGTTATACGTTATACGTTATACGTTATACGTTATACGTTATACGTTATACGTTATACATTATGCGTTATACGTTATACGTTATACGTTATACGTTACTCGTTATACGTAATATGTAATACGTTTTACGTTATAAGTTATACGTTATACGTTATACGTTATACGTTATACGTTATACGTTATACGTTATACGTTATACGTTATACGTTACCCGTTATACGTAATATGTAATACGTTTTACGTTATAAGTTATACGTTATACGTTATACGTTATACGTTATACGTTATACGTTATACGTTATACGTTATACATTATACGTTATACGTTATACGTTATACGTTATACGTTATACGTTATACGTTATACGTTATACGTTATACGTTATACGTTATACGTTATACGTTATACGTTATACGTTATACGTTATACGTTATACGTTATACGTTATACGTTATACGTTATTCGTTGTACGTTATACGTTATACGTTATACGTTATACGTTATACGTTATACGTTATACGTTACTCGTTATACGTTATACGTTATACGTTATACGTTAAACGTTATACGTTATACGTTATACGTTATACGTTATACGTTATACGTTATACGTTATACGTTATACGTTATACGTTATACGTTATACGTTATACGTTATACGTTATACGTTATTCGTTGTACGTTATACGTTATACGTTATACGTTATACGTTATACGTTATACGTTACTCGTTATACGTTATACGTTATACGTTATACGTTATACGTTATACGTTATACGTTATACGTTACTCGTTATACGTAATATGTAATACGTTTTACGTTATAAGTTATACGTTATACGTTATACGTTATACGTTATACGTTATACGTTATACGTTATACGTTATACGTTATACGTTATACGTTATACGTTGTACGTTATACGTTATAAGTTATACGTTATACGTTTTACGTTATACGTTATACGTTATACGATATACGTTATACGTTATACGTTATGCGTTATAGGATATACGTTATACGTTATACGTTATACGTTATACGTTATACGTTATACGTTATACGTTATACGTTATACGTTATACGTTATACATTATGCGTTATACGTTATACGTTATACGTTATACGTAACTCGTTATACGTAATATGTAATACGTTTTACGTTATAAGTTATACGTTATACGTTATACGTTATACGTTATACGTTATACGTTATACGTTATACGTTATACGTTATACGTCATACGTTATACGTTACTCGTTATACGTAATATGTAATACGTTTTACGTTATAAGTTATACGTTATACGTTATACGTTATACGTTATACGTTATACGTTATACGTTATACGTTATACGTTATACGTTATACGTTATACGTTATACGTTATACGTTATACGTTATACGTTAATCGTTATACGTTATACGTTATACGTTATACGATATACGTTATACGTTATACGTTGTACGTTATACGTTATACGTTATACGATATACGTTATACGTTATACGTTATGCGTTATAGGATATACGTTATACGTTATACGTTATACGTTATACGTTATACATTATACGTTATACGTTATACGTTATACGTTATACGTTACTCGTTATACGTAATATGTAATACGTTTTACGTTATAAGTTATACGTTATACGTTATACGTTATACGTTATACGTTATACGTTATACGTTATACGTTATACGTTATACGTTATACGTTATACGTTATACGTTATACGTTATACGTTATACGTTATACGGTATACGTTATGCGTTATACGTTATACGTTATACGTTATACGTTATACGTTATACGTTATACGTTATACATTATACGTTATACGTTATACGTTATACGTTATACGTTATACGTTATACGTTATACGTTATACGTTATACGTTATACGTTATACGTTATACGTTATACGTTATACGTTATACGTTATACGTTATACGTTATACGTTATACGTTATACGTTATAGGTTGTACGTTATACGTTATACGTTATACGTTATGCGTTATACGTTATACGTTATACGTTATACGTTATGCGTTATACGTTATACGTTATACGTTATACGTTATACGTTATACGTTATACGTTATACGTTATACGTTATACGTTATACGTTATACGTTATACGTTATACGTTATACGTTATACGTTATACGTTACTCGTTATACGTAATATGTAATACGTTTTACGTTATAAGTTATACGTTATACGTTATACGTTATACGTTATACGTTATACGTTATACGTTATACGTTATACGTTATACGTTATACGTTATACGTTGTACGTTATACGTTATAAGTTATACGTTATACGTTTTACGTTATACGTTATACGTTATACGATATACGTTATACGTTACACGTTATGCGTTATAGGATATACGTTATACGTTATACGTTATACGTTATACGTTATACGTTATACATTATACGTTATACGTTATACGTTATACGTTATACGTTATAGGTTGTACGTTATACGTTATACGTTATACGTTATACGTTATACGTTATACGTTATACGTTATACATTATGCGTTATACGTTATACGTTATACGTTATACGTTACTCGTTATACGTAATATGTAATACGTTTTACGTTATATGTTATACGTTATACGTTATACGTTATACGTTATACGTTATACGTTATACGTTATACGTCATACGTTATACGTTACTCGTTATACGTAATATGTAATACGTTTTACGTTATAAGTTATACGTTATACGTTATACGTTATACGTTATACGTTATACGTTATACGTTATACGTTATACGTTATACGTTATACGTTATACGTTATACGTTATACGTTATACGTTATACGTTATACGTTATACGTTATACGTTATACGTTATACGTTATACGTTATACGTTATACGTTATACGTTATACGTTATACGTTATACGTTATACGTTATACGTTATACGTTATACGTTATACGTTATACGTTATACGTTATACGTTATACGTTAAACGTTATACGTTATACGTTATACGTTATACGATATATGTTATACGTTACACGCTGTACGTTATACGTTATACGTTATACGATATACGTTATACGTTATACGTTATGCGTTATAGGATATACGTTATACGTTATACGTTATACGTTATACGTTATACATTATACGTTATACGTTATACGTTATACGTTATACGTTATACGTTATACGTTATACGTTATACGTTATACGTTATACGTTATACGTTATACGTTATACGTTATACGTTATACGTTATACGTTATACGTTATACGTTATACGTTATACGTTATACGTTATACGTTATACGTTATACGTTATACGTTATACGTTATACGTTATACGTTATACGTTATACGTTATACGTTATACGTTATACGTTATACGTTAATCGTTATACGTTATACGTTATACGTTATACGATATACGTTATACGTTATACGTTGTACGTTATACGTTATACGTTATACGATATACGTTATACGTTATACGTTATGCGTTATAGGATATACGTTATACGTTATACGTTATACGTTATACGTTATACATTATAAGTTATACGTTATACGTTATACGTTATACGTTACTCGTTATACGTAATATGTAATACGTTTTACGTTATAAGTTATACGTTATACGTTATACGTTATACGTTATACGTTATACGTTATACGTTATACGTTATACGTTATACGTTATACGTTATACGTTATACGGTATACGTTATGCGTTATACGTTATACGTTATACGTTATACGTTATACGTTATACGTTATACGTTTTACGTTATACGTTATACGTTATACGATATACGTTATACGTTATACGTTATGCGTTATAGGATATACGTTATACGTTATACGTTATACGTTATACGTTATACATTATACGTTATACGTTATACGTTATACGTTATACGTTATACGTTATAGGTTGTACGTTATACGTTATACGTTATACGTTATGCGTTATACGTTATACGTTATACGTTATACGTTATGCGTTATACGTTATACGTTATACGTTATACGTTATACGTTATACGTTATACGTTATACGTTATACGTTATACGTTATACGTTATACGTTATACGTTATACGTTATACGTTATACGTTATACGTTATACGTTATACGTTATACGTTATACGTTATACGTTATACGTTATACGTTATACGTTATACGTTATACGTTATACGTTATACGTTATACGTTATACGTTATACGTTATACGTTATACGTTATACGTTATACGTTATACGTTATACGTTATACGTTATACGTTATACGTTATGCGTTATACGCTATACGTTATGCGTTATAGGTCATACCTTATACGTGATACGTCATACGTTATACGTTATACGTTATACGTTATTCGTTATACGTTATACGTTATACGTTATACGTTATACGTTATACGTTATACGTTATACGTTATACGTTATACGTTATACGTTATACGTTATACGTTACACGTTATACGCTATACGTTATACGTTGTACGTTATGCGTTATACGTTATGCGTTATACGTTATACGTTATACGTTATACGTTGTACGTTATACGTTATACGTTATACGTTATACGTTATACGTTATTCGTTATACGTTATACGTTATACGTTATACGTTATACGTTATACGTTATACGTTAAACGTTATATGTTATACGTTACACGTTATACGATATACGTTATACGTTATACGTTGTACGTTATACGTTATACGTTATACGTTATACGTTATACGTTATACGTTATACGTTATACGTTATACGTTATACGTTATACGTTATACGTTATACGTTATACGTTATACGTTATACGTTATACGTTATACGTTATACGTTATACGTTATACGTTATACGTTATACGTTGTACGTTATACGTTGTACGTTATACGTTGTACGTTATACGTTATACGTTAGACGTTATACGTTATACGTTATACGCTATACGTTATACGTTATACGTTATACGCTATACGTTATACATTGTACGTTATGCGTTGTTCGTTATGCGTTATACGTTATACGTTATTCCTTATACGTTGTACGTTATACTTTATACGTTATACGTTATACGATATTCGTTATACGTTATACGTTATACGTTATACGTTATACGTTATAGCATATACGTTATACGTTATACGTTATACGTTAAACGTTATACGTTATACGTTATACGTTATACGTTATACGATATACGTTATACGTTATACGTTGTACGTTATACGTTATACGTTATACGTTATACGTTATACGTTATACGTTATACGTTATACGTTATACGTTATTCGTTATACGTTATACGTTATACGTTATACGTTATACGTTTTACGCTATACGTTATACGTTGTACGTTATGCGTTATACGTTATGCGTTATACGTTATACGTTATACGTTATACGTTGTACGTTATACGTTATACGTTATACGTTATACGTTATTCGTTATACGTTATATGTTATACGTTATACGTTATACGTTATACGTTATACGTTAAACGTTATACGTTATACGTTATACGTTATACGATATACGTTATACGTTATACGTTGTACGTTGTACGTTATACGTTATACGTTATACGTTATACGTTATACGTTATACGTTATACGTTATACGTTATACGTTATACGTTATACGTTATACGTTATACGTTATACGTTATACGTTATACGTTATACGTTGTACGTTATACGTTGTGCGTTATACGTTGTACGTTATACGTTATACGTTAGACGTTATACGTTATACGTTATACGCTATACGTTATACGTTATACGTTATACGCTATACGTTATACGTTGTACGTTATGCGTTGTACGTTATGCGTTATACGTTATACGTTATTCGTTATACGTTGTACGTTATACTTTATACGTTATACGTTATACGATATTCGTTATACGTTATACGTTATACGTTATACGTTATACGTTATACCATATACGTTATACGTTATACGTTATACGTTAAACGTTATGCGTTATACGTTATACGTTATACGTTATACGATATACGTTATACGTTATACGTTGTACGTTATACGTTATACGTTATACGTTATACGTTATACGTTATACGTTATACGTTATACGTTATACGTTATACGTTATACGTTATTCGTTATACGTTATACGTTATACGTTATACGTTATACGTTATACGTTTTACGTTATACGTTATACGTTATACGTTATACATTATACGTTATACGTTGTACGTTATACGTTATACGTTATACATTATACGTTATACGTTGTACGTTATACGTTATACGTTATACGTTATACGTTATACGTTATACGTTATACGTTATACGTTTTACGTTATACGTTATACGTTATACGTTATACATTATACGTTATACGTTGTACGTTATACGTTATACGTTATACGTTATACGTTATACGTTATACGTTTTACGTTATACGTTATACGTTATACGTTATACATTATACGTTATACGTTATACGTTATACGTTATACGTTATTCGTTATACGTTATACGTTATACGTTATACGTTATACGTTTTACGTTATACGTTATACGTTATACGTTATACATTATACGTTATACGTTATACGTTATACGTTATACGTTATTCGTTGTACGTTATACGTTATACGTTATACGTTATACGTTATACGTTATACGTTATACGTTACTCGTTATACGTTATACGTTATACGTTATACGTTAAACGTTATACGTTATACGTTATACGTTATACGTTATACGTTATACGTTATACGTTATACGTTATACGTTATACGTTATACGTTATACGTTATAGGTTGTACGTTATACGTTATACGTTATACGTTATACGTTATACGTTATACGTTATACGTTATACGTTATGCGTTATACGTTATACGTTATACGTTATAAGTTATACGTTATACGTTATACGTTATACGTTATACGTTATACGTTATACGTTATACGTTATACGTTATACGTTATACGTTATACGTTATACGTTATACGTTATACGTTATACGTTATACGTTATACGTTATACGTTATACGTTATACGTTATACGTTATACGTTATACGTAATACGTTATACGTTATTCGTTATACGTTATACGTTATACGTTATACGTTATACGTTATACGTTATACGTTTTACGTTATACGTTATACGTTATACGTTATACATTATACGTTATACGTTATACGTTATACGTTATACGTTATTCGTTGTACGTTATACGTTATACGTTATGCGTTATACGTTATACGTTATACGTTATACGTTATACGTTATACGTTATACGTTATACGTTATACGTTATACGTTATACGTTATACGTTATACGTTATACGTTATACGTTATTCGTTGTACGTTATACGTTATACGTTATACGTTATACGTTATACGTTATACGTTATACGTTATACGTTATACGATATACGTTATACGTTATACGTTGTACGTTATACGTTATACGTTATACGTTATACGTTATACGTTATACGTTATACGTTATACGTTATACGTTATACGTTATACGTTATACGTTATACGTTATACGTTATACGTTATTCGTTAAACGTTATACGTTATGCGTTATAGGATATACGTTATACGTTATACGTTATACGTTATACGTTATACGTTCTACGTTCTACGTTATACGTTGTACGTTATACGTTGTACGTTATACGTTATACGTTATACGTTGTACGTTATACGTTATACGTTATACGTTGTACGTTATACGTTATACGTTATTCGTTATACGTTATACGTTATACGTTATACGTTATACGTTATACGTTATACGTTATACGTTATACGTTATACGTTATACGTTATACGTTATACGGTATACGTTATACGTTATACGTTATACGTGACTCGTTATACGTAATATGTAATACGTTTTACGTTATAAGTTATACGTTATACGTTTTACGTTATACGTTATACGTTATACGATATACGTTATACGTTATACGTTATGCGTTATAGGATATACGTTATACGTTATACGTTATACGTTATACGTTATACATTATACGTTATACGTTATACGTTATACGTTATACGTTATAGGTTGTACGTTATACGTTATACGTTATACGTTATACGTTATACGTTATACGTTATACGTTATACGTTATACGTTATGCGTTATACGTTATACGTTATACGTTATAAGTTATACGTTATACGTTATACGTTATACGTTATACGTTATACGTTATACGTTATACGTTATACGTTATACGTTATACGTTATACGTTATACGTTATACGTTATACGTTATACGTTATACGTTATACGTTATACGTTATACGTTATACGTTATACGTTATACGTTATACGTTATACGTTATACGTAATACGTTATACGTTATTCGTTATACGTTATACGTTATACGTTATACGTTATACGTTATACGTTATACGTTATACGTTATACGTTATACGTTATACGTTATACGTTATACGTTATACGTTATACGTTATACGTTATTCGTTGTACGTTATACGTTATACGTTATACGTTATACGTTATACGTTATACGTTATACGTTATACGTTATACGATATACGTTATACGTTATACGTTGTACGTTATACGTTATACGTTATACGTTATACGTTATACGTTATACGTTATACGTTATACGTTATACGTTATACGTTATACGTTATACGTTATACGTTATACGTTATACGTTATTCGTTAAACGTTATACGTTATGCGTTATAGGATATACGTTATACGTTATACGTTATACGTTATACGTTCTACGTTCTACGTTATACGTTGTACGTTATACGTTGTACGTTATACGTTATACGTTATACGTTGTACGTTATACGTTATACGTTATACGTTGTACGTTATACGTTATACGTTATACGTTATACGTTATACGTTATACGTTATACGTTATACGTTATACGTTATACGTTATACGTTATACGTTATACGTTATACGTTATACGTTATACGTTATACGTTATACGTTATACGTTATACGTTATACGTTATTCGTTATACGTTATACGTTATACGTTATACGTTATACGTTATACGTTTTACGTTATACGTTATACGTTATACGTTATACATTATACGTTATACGTTATACGTTATACGTTATACGTTATACGTTATACGTTATTCGTTGTACGTTATACGTTATACGTTATACGTTATACGTTATACGTTATACGTTATACGTTATACGTTATACGTTATACGTTATACGTTATACGTTATACGTTATACGTTATACGTTATACGTTATACGTTATACGTTATACGTTATTCGTTGTACGTTATACGTTATACGTTATACGTTATACGTTATACGTTATACGTTATACGTTATACGATATACGTTATACGTTATACGTTGTACGTTATACGTTATACGTTATACGTTATACGTTATACGTTATACGTTATACGTTATACGTTATACGTTATACGTTATACGTTATACGTTATACGTTATACGTTATACGTTATACGTTATACGTTGTACGTTATACGTTGTACGTTATACGTTGTACGTTATACGTTATACGTTAGACGTTATACGTTATACGTTATACGCTATACGTTATACGTTATACGTTATACGCTATACGTTATACGTTGTACGTTATGCGTTGTACGTTATGCGTTATACGTTATACGTTATTCGTTATACGTTGTACGTTATACTTTATACGTTATACGTTATACGATATTCGTTATACGTTATACGTTATACGTTATACGTTATACGTTATACCATATACGTTATACGTTATACGTTATACGTTACACGTTATACGTTATACGTTATACGTTATACGTTATACGTTATACGATATACGTTATACGTTATACGTTGTACGTTATACGTTATACGTTATACGTTATACGTTGTACGTTATACGTTATACGTTATACGTTATACGTTATACGTTATACGTTATTCGTTATACGTTATACGTTATACGTTATACGTTATACGTTTTACGTTATACGTTATACGTTATACGTTATACATTATACGTTATACATTGTACGTTATACGTTATACGTTATTCGTTGTACGTTATACGTTATACGTTATACGTTATACGTTATACGTTATACGTTACTCGTTATACGTTATACGTTATACGTTATACGTTAAACGTTATACGTTATACGTTATACGTTATACGTTATACGTTATACGTTAGACGTTATACGTTATACGTTATACGTTATACGTTATACGTTATACGTTATACGTTATACGTTATACGTTATTCGTTGTACGTTATACGTTATACGTTATACGTTATACGTTATACGTTATACGTTACTCGTTATACGTTATACGTTATACGTTATACGTTATACGTTATACGTTATACGTTATACGTTACTCGTTATACGTAATATGTAATACGTTTTACGTTATAAGTTATACGTTATACGTTATACGTTATACGTTATACGTTATACGTTATACGTTATACGTTATACGTTATACGTTGTACGTTATACGTTATACGTTATACGTTATACGTTATACGAAATACGTTATACGTTATACGTTATACGTTATACGTTATACGTTATACGTTATACGTTATACGTTACACGTTATACGTTATACGTTATACGTTATACGTTATACGTTATACGTTATACGTTATACGTTATACGTTATACGTTATACGTTATACGTTATTTCGTTATACGTTATACGTTATACGTTATACGTTATACGTTATACGTTATACGTTACACGTTATACGTTATTCGTTGTACGTTATACGTTATACGTTATACGTTATACGTTATACGTTATAAGTTATACGTTATACGTTATGCGTTATGCGTTATAGGATATACGTTATACGTTATACGTTATACGTTATACGTTATACGTTAAACGTTATACGTTATACGTTATACGTTATACGTTATACGCTATACGTTATACGTTGTACGTTATGCGTTATACGTTATGCGTTATACGTTATACGTTATTCGTTATACGTTGTACGTTATACGTTATACGTTATACGTTATACGTTATGCGTTATGCGTTATAGGATATACGTTATACGTTATACGTCATACGTTATACGTTATACGTTATACGTTATACGTTATACGTTATACGTTATACGTTAAACGTTATACGTTATACGTTATACGTTATACGTTATACGTTATACGTTATACGCTATACGTTATACGTTGTACGTTATGCGTTATACGTTATGCGTTATACGTTATACGTTATACGTTATACGTTGTACGTTATACGTTATACGTTATACGTTATTCGTTATACGTTATACGTTATACGTTATACGTTATTCGTTGTACGTTATACGTTATACGTTATACGTTATACGTTATACGTTATACGTTATACGTTATACGTTACTCGTTATACGTAATATGAAATACGTTTCACGTTATAAGTTATACGTTATACGTTATACGTTATACGTTATACGTTATACGTTATACGTTATACGGTATAGGTTATGCGTTATACGTTATACGTTATACGTTATACGATATACATTATACGTTTTACGTTATACGTTATAAGTTACACGATATACATTATACGTTATACGTTATACGTTATACGTTATACGTTATACGTTATACGTTATACGTTATACGTTATACGATATACGTTATACGTTATACGTTATACGTTATACGTTATACGTTATACGTTATACGTTATACGTTATACGTTATGCGTTATACGCTATACGTTATGCGTTATAGGTCATACCTTATACGTGATACGTGATACGTCGTACGTTATACGTTATGCGTTATACGTTATACGTTATACGTTATACGTTATACGTTATATGTTATACGTTATACGTTATACGTTATACGTTATACGTTATACGTTACTCGTTATACGTAATATGTAATACGTTTTACGTTATAAGTTATACTTTATACGTTATATAATACGTTATACGTTATACGTTATACGTTATACGTTATACGTTATACGTTATACGTTATACGTTATACGGTATACGTTATGCGTTATACGTTATACGTTATACGTTATACGTTATACGTTATACGTTTTACGTTATACGTTATACGTTATACGATATACGTTATACGTTATACGTTATGCGTTATAGGATATACGTTATACGTTATACGTTATACGTTATACGTTATACGTTATACGTTATACGTTATACGTTATACGTTATACGTTATACGTTATACGTTATACGTAATACGTTATACGTAATACGTTATACGTTATACGTTATACGTTACTCGTTATACGTAATATGAAATACGTTTCACGTTATAAGTTATACGTTATACGTTATACGTTATACGTTATACGTTATACGTTATGCGTTATACGCTATACGTTATGCGTTATAGGTCATACCTTATACGTGATACGTCATACGTTATACGTTATGCGTTATACGTTATACGTTATACGTTATACGTTATGCGTTATACGTTATACGTTATACGTTATACGTTATACGTTATACGTTATACGTTATACGTTATACGTTATACGTTATGCGTTATACGCTATACGTTATGCGTTATAGGTCATACCTTATACGTGATACGTCATACGTTATACGTTATGCGTTATACGTTATACGTTATACGTTATACGTTATACGTTATACGTTATACGTTATACGTTATACGTTATACGTTATACGTTATACGTTACTCGTTATACGTACTATGTAATACGTTTTACGTTATAAGTTATACGTTATACGTTATACGTTATACGTTATACGTTATACGTTATGCGTTATACGCTATACGTTATGCGTTATAGGTCATACCTTATACGTGATACGTCATACGTTATACGTTATGCGTTATACGTTATACGTTATACGTTATACGTTATACGTTATACGTTATACGTTATACGTTATACGTTATACGTTATACGTTATACGTTACTCGTTATACGTAATATGTAATACGTTTTACGTTATAAGTTGTACGTTATACGTTATACGTTATACGTTATACGTTATACGTTATACGTTATACGTTATACGTTATACGTTATACGTTATACGTTATACGTTATACGTTATACGTTATACGGTATACGTTATGCGTTACACGTTATACGTTATACGTTAAACGTTATACGTTATACGTTTTACGTTATACGTTAAACGTTGTACGATATACGTTATACGTTATACGTTATACGTTATACGTTATACGTTATACGTTATACGTTATACGTTATACGTTATACGTTATACGTTATACGTTATACGTTATACGTTATACGTTATACGTTATACGTTATACGTTATACGTTATACGTTATACGTTATACGTTATACGTTATACGTTATACGTTATACGTTATACGTTATACGTTATACGTTATACGTTATACGTTATACGTTATACGTTATACGTTATACGTTATACGTTATACGTTATACGTTATACGTTATACGTTATACGTTATACGTTATACGTTATACGTTATACGTTATACGTTATACGTTATACGTTATACGTTATACGTTATACGTTATACGGTATACGTTATGCGTTACACGTTATACGTTATACGTTAAACGTTATACGTTATACGTTTTACGTTATACGTTAAACGTTGTACGATATACGTTATACGTAATACGTTATACGTTATACGTTATACGTTATACGTTATACGTTATACGTTATGCGTTATACGTTATACGCTATACGTTATACGTTATACGTTATACGTTATTCGTTATACGTTATACGTTATACGTTATACGTTATACGTTATACGTTATACGTTATACGTTATACGTTATACGTTATACGTTATACGTTATACGTTATACGTTATACGTTATACGTTATACGTTATACGTTATACGTTATACGTTATACGTTATACGTTATACGTTATACGTTATACGTTATACGGTATACGTTATGCGTTACACGTTATACGTTATACGTTAAACGTTATACGTTATACGTTTTACGTTATACGTTAAACGTTGTACGATATACGTTATACGTAATACGTTATACGTTATACGTTATACGTTATACGTTATACGTTATACGTTATGCGTTATACGTTATACGCTATACGTTATACGTTATACGTTATACGTTATTCGTTATACGTTATACGTTATACGCTATACGTTATACGTTATACGTTATACGTTATTCGTTATACGTTATACGTTATACGTTATACGTTATACGTTATACGTTATACGTTATACGTTATACGTTATACGTTATACGTTATACGTTGTACGTTATACATTATACGTTATACGTTATACGTTACACGTTATACGTTATTCGTTGTACGTTATACGTTATACGTTATACGTTATACGTTATACGTTATACGTTATACGTTATACGTTATACGTTATACGTTTTACGTTATACGTTATAAGTTACACGATATACATTATACGTTATACGTTATACGTTATACGTTATACGTTATACGTTATACGTTATACGTTATACGTTATACGTTATACGTTATACGTTATACGTTATACGTTATACGTTATACGTTATACGTTATACGTTATACGTTATACGTTATGCGTTATACGCTATACGTTATGCGTTATAGGTCATACCTTATACGTGATACGTCATACGTTATACGTTATGCGTTATACGTTATACGTTATACGTTATACGTTATACGTTATACGTTATACGTTATACGTTATACGTTATACGTTATACGTTACTCGTTATACGTAATATGTAATACGTTTTACGTTATAAGTTATACGTTATACGTTATACGTTATACGTTATACGTTATACGTTATACGTTATACGTTATACGTTATACGTTATACGTTATACGTTATACGTTATACGTTATACGGTATACGTTATGCGTTATACGTTATACGTTATACGTTAAACGTTATACGTTATACGTTATACGTTATACGTTATACGTTATACGTTATACGATATACATTATACGTTTTACGTTATACGTTATAAGTTACACGATATACATTATACGTTATACGTTATACGTTATACGTTATACGTTATACGTTATACGTTATACGTTATACGTTATACGTTATACGTTATACGTTATACGTTATGCGTTATACGCTATACGTTATGCGTTATAGGTCATACCTTATACGTGATACGTCATACGTTATACGTTATGCGTTATACGTTATACGTTATACGTTACTCGTTATACGTAATATGTAATACGTTTTACGTTATAAGTTATACGTTATACGTTATACGTTATACGTTATACGTTATACGTTATACGTTATACGTTATACGTTATACGTTATACGTTATACGTTATACGGTATACGTTATGCGTTATACGTTATACGTTATACGTTAAACGTTATACGTTATACGTTTTACGTTATACGTTAAACGTTGTACGATATACGTTATACGTTATACGTTATACGTTATACGTTATACGTTATACGTTATACGTTATACGTTATACGTTATACGTTATACGTTATACGTTATACGTTATACGTTATACGTTATACGTTATACGTTATACGTTATACGTTATACGTTATACGTTCTACGTTATACGTTATACGTTATACGTTATACGTTATACGTTATACGTTATACGTTATACGTTATACGTTATACGTTATACGTTATACGTTATACGTTATACGTTATACGTTATACGTTATACGTTATACGTTATACGTTATACGTTATACGTTATACGTTATACGTTATACGTTATACGTTATACGTTATACGTTATACGTTATACGTTATACGTTATACGTTATACGTTATACGTTATACGTTATACGTTATTCGTTATACGTTATACGTTATACGTTATACGTTATACGTTATACGTTATACGTTATACGTTATACGTTATACGTTATACGTTATACGTTATACGTTATACGTTAAACGTTATACGTAATACGTTATACGTTATACGTTATAAGTTATACGTTATACGTTATACGTTATAGGTCATACCTTATACGTGATACGTCATACGTTATACGTTATACGTTATACGTTATTCGTTATACGTTATACGTTATACGTTATACGTTATACGTTATACGTTATACGTTATACGTTATACGTTATACGTTATACGTTATACGTTATACGTTAAACGTTATACGTAATACGTTATACGTTATACGTTATACGCTATACGTTATACGTTGTACGTTATGCGTTATACGTTATGCGTTATACGTTACACGTTATACGTTATACGTTGTACGTTATACGTTATACGTTATACGTTATACGTTGTACGTTATACGTTATACGTTATACGTTATACGTTATTCGTTATCCGTTATACGTTATACGTTATACGTTATACGTTATACGTTATACGATATACGTTATACGTTATACGTTAAACGTTATACGTTATACGTTATACGTTATACGATATACGTTATACGTTATACGTTGTACGTTATACGTTATACGTTATACGTTATACGTTATACGTTATACGTTATACGTTATACGTTATACGTTATACGTTATACGTTATACGTTATACGTTATACGTTATACGTTATACGTTATACGTTATACGTTATACGTTATACGTTATACGTTATACGTTTTACGTTGTACGTTATACGTTGTACGTTATACGTTGTACGTTATACGTTGTACGTTATACGTTGTACGTTATACGTTGTACGTTATACGTTATACGTTATACGTTATACGTTATACGTTATACGTTACACGTTATACGTTATACGTTATACGTTATACGTTATACGTTATACGTTACTCGTTATACGTAAAATGTAATACGTTTTACATTATAAGTTATACGTTATACGTTATACGTTATACGTTATACGCTATACGTTATACGTTGTACGTTATGCGTTATACGTTATGCGTTATACGTTATACGTTATACGTTATACGTTGTACGTTATACGTTATACGTTATACGTTATACGTTATACGTTATACGTTATGCGTTATACGTTATACGTTATACGTTATACGTTATACGTTATACGTTATACGTTATACGTTTGACGTTATACGTTATACGGTATACGTTATACGTTATGCGTTATACGTTATACGTTATACGTTATACGTTATACGTTTGACGTTATACGTTATACGGTATACGTTATGCGTTATACGCTATACGTTATGCGTTATAGGATATACGTTATGCGTTATAGGATATACGTTATACGTGATACGTTGTACGTTATACGTTATACGTTATACGTTATACGTTATACGTTATACGTTATACGTTATACGTTATACGTTATACGTTAAACGTTATACGTTATACGTTATACGTTATACGATATACGTTATACGTTATACGTTGTACGTTATACGTTATACGTTATACGTTATACGTTATACGTTATACGTTATACGTTATACGTTATACGTTATACGTTCTACGTTCTACGTTATACGTTATACGTTATACGTTATACGTTATACGATATACGTTATACGTTATACGTTGTACGTTATACGTTATACGTTATACGTTAAACGTTATACGTTATACGTTATACGTTATACGTTATACCTTATACGTTATACGTTATACGTTATACGTTATACGTTATACGTTATACGTTATACGTTATACGTTATACGTTATACGTTATACGTTATACGTTATACGTTATACGTTATACGTTATACGTTATACGTTATACGTTATACGTTATACGTTATACGTAATATGTAATACGTTTTACGTTATAAGTTATACGTTATACGTTATACGTTATACGTTATACGTTATACGTTATACGTTATACGTTATACGTTATACGTTATACGTTATACGTTATACGGTATACGTTATGCGTTATACGTTATACGTTATACGTTATACGTTATACGTTATACGTTTTACGTTTTACGTTATACTTTATACGTTATACGTTATACGTTATACGTTATACGTTATACGTTATACGTTATACGTTCTACGTTCTACGTTATACGTTATACGTTATACGTTATACGTTATACGATATACGTTATACGTTATACGTTGTACGTTATACGTTATACGTTATACGTTAAACGTTATACGTTATACGTTATACGTTATACGTTATACCTTATACGTTATACGTTATACGTTATACGTTATACGTTATACGTTATACGTTATACGTTATACGTTATACGTTATACGTTATACGTTATACGTTATACGTTATACGTTATACGTTATACGTTATACGTTATACGTTATACGTTATACGTTATACGTAATATGTAATACGTTTTACGTTATAAGTTATACGTTATACGTTATACGTTATACGTTATACGTTATACGTTATACGTTATACGTTATACGTTATACGTTATACGTTATACGTTATACGGTATACGTTATGCGTTATACGTTATACGTTATACGTTATACGTTATACGTTATACGTTTTACGTTTTACGTTATACTTTATACGTTATACGATATACGTTATACGTTATACGTTATGCGTTATAGGATATACGTTATACGTTATACGTTATACGTTATACGTTATACGTTATACGTTATACGTTATACGTTATACGTTATACGTTATACGTTATACGTTATACGTTATACGTTATACGTTGTACGTTATACGTTATACGTTATACGTTATACGTTATACGTTATACGTTATACGTTATACGTTATACGTTATACGTTATACGTTATACGTTATACGTTATACGTTATACGTTATACGTTATACGTTATACGTTATACGTTATACGTTATACGTTATACGTTATACGTTATACGTTATACGTTATACGTTATACGTTATACGTTATACGTTATACGTTATACGTTATACGTTATACGTTATACGTTATACGTTATACGTTATACGTTATACGTTACTCGTTATACGTAATATGTAATACGTTTTAGGTTATAGGTTATACGTTTTACGTTATACGTTATACGTTATACGATATACGTTATACGTTATACGTTATGCGTTATGGGATATACGTTATACGTTATACGTTATACGTTATACGTTATACGTTATACGTTATACGTTATACGTTATACGTTATTCGTTATACGTTATACGTTATACGTTATACGTTATACGTTATACGTTATACGTTATACGTTATACGTTATACGTTATACGTTATACGTTATACGTTATACGTTATACGTTATACGTTATACGTTATACGTTATACGTTATACGTTATACGTTATACGTTATACGTTATACGTTACTCGTTATACGTAATATGTAATACGTTTTAGGTTATACGTTATACGTTATACGTTATACGTTATACGTTATACGTTATACGTTATACGTTATACGTTATACGTTACACGTTATACGTTATACGTTATACGTTATACGTTATACGTTATACGTTATACGTTATACGGTATACGTTATGCGTTATACGTTATACGTTATACGTTAAACGTTATACGTTATACGTTTTACGTTATACGTTAAACGTTATACGATATACGTTATAGGTTATACGTTATGCGTTATAGGATATACGTTATACGTTATACGTTATACGTTATACGTTATACGTTATACGTTATACGTTATACGTTATACGTTATACGTTATACGTTATACGTTATACGTTATACGTTATACGTTATACGTTATACGTTATACGTTATACGTTATACGTTATACGTTATACGTTATACGTTATACGTTATACGTTATACGTTATACGTTATACGTTAAACGTTATACGTTATACGTTATACGTTATACGATATACGTTATACGTTATACGTTGTACGTTATACGTTATACGTTATACGTTAAACGTTATACGTTATACGTTATACGTTATACGTTATACGTTATACGTTATACGTTATACGTTATACGTTATACGTTATACGTTATACGTTATACGTTATACGTTATACGTTATACGTTATACGTTATACGATATACGTTATACGTTATACGTTATACGTTATACGTTATACGTTATACGTTATACGTTATACGTTATACGTTATACGTTATACGTTATACGTTATACGTTATACGTTATACGTTACTGGTTATACGTAATATGTAATACGTTTTAGGTTATACGTTTTACGTTATACGTTATACGTTATACGATATACGTTATACGTTATACGTTATGCGTTATAGGATATACGTTATACGTTATACGTTATACGTTATACGTTATACGTTATACGTTATACGTTATACGTTATACGTTATTCGTTATACGTTATACGTTATACGTTATACGTTATACGTTATACGTTATACGTTATACGTTATACGTTATACGTTATACGTTATACGTTATACGTTAAACGTTATACGTTATACGTTATACGTTATACGATATATGTTATACGTTATACGTTGTACGTTATACGTTATACGTTATACGTTAAACGTTATACGTTATACGTTATACGTTATACGTTATACGTTATACGTTATACGCTATACGTTATACGTTGTACGTTATGCGTTATACGTTATGCGTTATACGTTATACGTTATTCGTTATACGTTGTACGTTATACGTTACACGTTATACGTTATTCGTTATACGTTATACGTTATACGTTATACGTTATACGTTATACCATATACGTTATACGTTATACGTTATACGTTAAACGTTATACGTTATACGTTATACGTTATACGATATACGTTATACGTTATACGTTGTACGTTATACGTTATACGTTATACGTTATACGTTATACGTTATACGTTATACGTTATACGTTATACGTTATACGTTATACGTTATACGTTATACGTTATACGTTATACGTTATACGTTATACGTTATACGTTATACGTTATACGTTATACGTTCTACGTTCTACGTTATACGTTGTACGTTATACGTTGTACGTTATACGTTATACGTTATACGTTGTACGTTATACGTTATACGTTATACGTTATATGTTATACGTTATACGTTATACGTTATACGTTATACGTTATACGTTATACGTTATACGTTATACGTTATACGTTATACGTTATACGTTATACGTTATACGTTATACGTTATACGTTATACGTTATACGTTATTCGTTATACGTTATACGTTATACGTTATACGTTATACGTTATACGTTATACGTTATACGTTATACGTTATACGTTTTACGTTATACGTTATACGTTATACGTTATACATTATACGTTATACGTTATACGTTATTCGTTATACGTTATACGTTATACGTTATACGTTATACGTTATACGTTATACGTTATACGTTATACGTTATACGTTATACGTTATATGTTATACGTTATACGTTATACGTTATACGTTATACGTTGTTCGTTATACGTTATACGTTATACGTTATACGTTATACGTTATACGTTATACGTTATACGTTATACGTTATACGTTATACGTTATACGTTATACGTTATACGTTATACGTTATACGTTATACGTT
The DNA here is from genome assembly GCF_051014685.1 of Ptiloglossa arizonensis. Taxonomy (NCBI): domain Eukaryota; kingdom Metazoa; phylum Arthropoda; class Insecta; order Hymenoptera; family Colletidae; genus Ptiloglossa; species Ptiloglossa arizonensis. The sequence goes on from NW_027478657.1 coordinate 723,706, forward strand.
ATACGTTATACGTTATACGTTATACGTTATACGTTACTCGTTATACGTAATATGTAATACGTTTTACGTTATAAGTTATACGTTATACGTTATATAATACGTTATACGTTATACGTTATACGTTATACGTTATACGTTATACGTTATACGTTATACGTTATACGGTATACGTTATGCGTTATACGTTATACGTTATACGTTATACGTTATACGTTATACGTTTTACGTTATACGTTATACGTTATACGATATACGTTATACGTTATACGTTATGCGTTATAGGATATACGTTATACGTTATACGTTATACGTTATACGTTATACGTTATACGTAATACGTTATACGTTATACGTTATACGTTATACGTTATACGTTATACGTTATACGTTATGCGTTATAGGATATACGTTATACGTTATACGTTATACGTTATACGTTATACGTTATACGTAATACGTTATACGTTATACGTTATACGTTATACGTTATACGTTATACGTTATACGTTATACGTTATACGTTATACGTTATACGTTATACGTTATACGTTATACGTTATACGTTATACGTTATACGTTATACGTTATACGTTATACGTTATACGTTATACGTTATACGTTATACGTAATACGTTATACGTTATACGTTATACGTTATACGTTATACGTTATACGTTATACGTTATACGTTATACGTTATACGTTATACGTTATACGTTATGCGTTATAGGATATACGTTATACGTTATACGTTATACGTTATACGTTATACGTTATACGTAATACGTTATACGTTATACGTTATACGTTATACGTTATACGTTATACGTTATACGTTATACGTTATACGTTATACGTTATACGTTATACGTTATACGTTATACGTTATACGTTATACGTTATTCGTTGTACGTTATACGTTACTCGTTATACGTAACATGAAATACGTTTCACGTTATAAGTTATACGTTATACGTTATGCGTTATACGCTATACGTTATGCGTTATAGGTCATACCTTATACGTGATACGTCGTACGTTATACGTTATGCGTTATACGTTATACGTTATACGTTATACGTTATACGTTATACGTTATACGTTATACGTTATACGTTATACGTTATACGTTATACGTTATACGTTATACGTTACTCGCTATACGTAATATGTAATACGTTTTACGTTATAAGTTATACGTTATACGTTATATAATACGTTATACGTTATACGTTATACGTTATACGTTATACGTTATACGTTATACGTTATACGTTATACGTTATACGTTATACGTTATACGTTATACGTTATACGTTATACGTTATACGTTATACGTTATACGTTATACGTTATACGTTATACGTTATACGTTATACGTTATACGTTATACGTTATACGTTATACGTTATACGTTATACGTTATACGTTATACGTTATACGTTATACGTTATACGTTATACGTTATACGTTATACGTTATACGTTATACGTTATACGTTATACGTTATACGTTATACGTTATACGTTATACGTTATACGTTATACGTTATACGTTATACGTTATACGTTATACGTTATACGTTATACGTTATACGTTATACGTTATACGTTATACGTTATACGTTATACGTTATACGTTATACGTTATACGTTATACGTTATACGTTATACGTTATACGGTATACGTTATACGTTATACGTTACTCGTTATACGTAATATGTAATACGTTTTACGTTATAAGTTATACGTTATACGTTATACGTTATACGTTATACGTTATACGTTATACGTTATGCGTTATACGTTATACGTTATACGGTATACGTTATGCGTTATACGTTATACGTTATACGCTATACGTTATACGTTATACGTTCTACGTTATACGTTATACGTTATACGATATACGTTATACGTTATACGTTATGCGTTATAGGATATGCGTTATAGGATATACGTTATACGTTATACGTTATACGTTATACGTTATACGTTATACGTTATACGTTATACGTTATACGTTGTACGTTATACGTTATACGTTATACGTTATACGTTATACGTTATACGTTATACGTTATACGTTATACGTTATACGTTATACGACATACGTTATACGTTATACGTTATACGTTATACGTTATACGTTATACGTTATACGTTATACGTTATACGTTATACGTTGTACGTTATACGTTATACGTTATACGTTATACGTTATACGTTATACGTTATACGTTATTCGTTATACGTTATACGTTATACGTTATACGTTATACGTTATACGTTATACGTTATACGTTACTCGTTATACGTAAAATGTAATACGTTTTACGTTATAAGTTATACGTTATACGTTAAACGTTATACGTTATACGTTATACGTTATACGTTATACGTTATACGTTATACGTTATACGTTATACGTTATACGCTATACGTTATACGTTATACGTTTTACGTTATACGTTATACGTTATACGATATACGTTATACGTTATACGTTATGCGTTATAGGATATGCGTTATAGGATATACGTTATACGTTATACGTTATACGTTATACGTTATACGTTATACGTTATACGTTATACGTTATACGTTATACGTTATACGTTGTACGTTATACGTTATACGTTATACGTTATACGTTATACGTTATACGTTATACGTTATTCGTTATACGTTATACGTTATACGTTATACGTTATACGTTATACGTTATACGTTATACGTTACTCGTTATACGTAAAATGTAATACGTTTTACGTTATAAGTTATACGTTATACGTTAAACGTTATACGTTATACGTTATACGTTATACGTTATACGTTATACGTTATACGTTATACGTTATTCGTTATACGTTATACGTTATACGTTATACGTTATACGTTATACGTTTTACGTTACACGTTATACGTTATACGTTATACATTATACGTTATACGTTATACGTTATACGTTATACGTTAATCGTTTTACGTTATACGTTATACGCTATACGTTATACGTTATACGTTATACGTTATACGTTACTCGTTATACGTAATATGTAATACGTTTTAGGTTATACGTTTTACGTTATACGTTATACGCTATACGTTATACGTTATACGTTACTCGTTATACGTAAAATGTAATACGTTTTACGTTATAAGTTATACGTTATACGTTAAACGTTATACGTTATACGTTATACGTTATACGTTATACGCTATACGTTATACGTTGTACGTTATGCGTTATACGTTATGCGTTATACGTTATACGTTATACGTTATACGTTGTACGTTATACGTTATACGTTATACGTTATACGTTATACGTTATACGTTATGCGTTATACGTTATACGTTATACGTTATACGTTATACGTTATACGTTATACGTTATACGTTTGACGTTATACGTTATACGGTATACGTTATACGTTATACGTTATACGTTATACGTTATACGTTATACGTTATACGTTATACGTTATACGTTATACGTTATACGTTATACGTTATACGTTATACGTTATACGTTATACGTTATACGTTATACGTTATACGTTATACGTTATGCGTTATACGCTATGCGTTATGCGTTATAAGTCATACCTTATACGTGATACGTCATACGTTATACGTTATACGTTATACGTTATTCGTTATACGTTATACGTTATACGTTATACGTTATACGTTATACGTTATACGTTATACGTTATACGTTATACGTTATACGTTATACGTTATACGTTATACGCTATACGTTATACGTTGTACGTTATGCGTTATACGTTATGCGTTAGACGTTATGCGTTATACGTTATACGTTATACGTTGTACGTTACACGTTATACGTTATACGTTATACGTTATTCGTTATACGTTACACGTTATACGTTATACGTTATACGTTATACGTTATACGTTAAACGTTATACGTTATACGTTATACGTTATACGATATACGTTATACGTTAAACGTTATACGTTATACGTTATACGTTATACGTTATACGTTATACGTTATACGTTATACGTTATACGTTATACGTTATACGTTATACGTTATACGTTATACGTTATTCGTTGTACGTTATACGTTATACGTTATACGTTATACGTTATACGTTATACGTTACTCGTTATACGTTATTCGTTATACGTTATACGTTATACGTTATACGTTATACGTTATACGTTATACGTTACTCGTTATACGTAATATGTAATACGTTTTACGTTATAAGTTATACGTTATACGTTATACGTTATACGTTATACGTTATACGTTATACGTTATACGTTATACGTTATACGTTATACGTTATACGTTATACGGTATACGTTATGCGTTATACGTTATACGTTATACGTTATACGTTATACGTTATACGTTTTACGTTTTACGTTATACGTTATACGTTATACGATATACGTTATACGTTATACGTTATACGTTATGCGTTATAGGATATACGTTATACGTTATACGTTATACGTTATACGTTATACGTTATACGTTATACGTTATACGTTATACGTTATACGTTATACGTTATACGTTATACGTTGTACGTTATACGTTATACGTTATACGTTATGCGTTATACGTTATACGTTATACGTTATACGTTATACGTTATACGTTATACGTTATGCGTTATACGCTATACGTTATGCGTTATAGGTCATACCTTATACGTGTTACGTCATACGTTATACGTTATACGTTATACGTTATTCGTTATACGTTATACGTTATACGTTATACGTTATACGTTATACGTTATACGTTATACGTTACACGTTATACGTTATACGTTATACGTTATACGTTATACGTTATACGTTATACGTTAAACGTTATACGTTATACGTTATACGTTATACGTTATACGTTATACGTTATACGTTATACGTTATACGTTATACGTTATACGTTATACGTTATACGTTATACGTTATACGTTATACGTTATACGTTATACGTTATACGTTATACGTTATACGTTATACGTTATACGTTATACGTTATACGTTATACGTTATACGTTATACGTTACTCGTTATACGTAATATGAAATACGTTTCACGTTATAAGTTATACGTTATACGTTATACGTTATACGTTATACGTTATACGTTACACGTTATACGTTATACGTTATACGTTATACGTTATACGTTATACGTTATACGTTATACGTTATACGTTATACGTTATACGTTATACGTTATTCGTTATACGTTATACGTTATACGTTATACGTTATACGTTATACGTTATACGTTATACGTTATACGTTATACGTTATACGTTATACGTTATACGTTATACGTTATACGTTATACGTTATACGTTATACGTTATACGTTATACGTTATACGTTATAGGTTGTACGTTATACGTTATACGTTATACGTTATACGTTATACGTTATACGTTATACGTTATACGTTATGCGTTATACGTTATACGTTATACGTTATACGTTATACGTTATACGTTATACGTTATACGTTATACGTTATACGTTATACGTTATACGTTATACGTTATACGTTATACGTTATACGTTATACGTTATACGTTATACGTTATACGTTATACGTTATACGTTATACGTTATACGTTATACGTTATACGTTATACGTTATACGTTATACGTTATACGTTATACGTTATACGTTATACGTTATACGTTATACGTTATACGTTATACGTTATACGTTATACGTTATGCGTTATACGTTATACGTTATACGATATACGTTATGCGTTATACGCTATACGTTATGCGTTATAGGTCATACCTTATACGTGATACGTCATACGTTATACGTTATACGTTATACGTTATTCGTTATACGTTATACGTTATACGTTATACGTTATACGTTATACGTTATACGTTATACGTTATACGTTATACGTTATACGTTATACGTTATACGTTATACGTTATACGTTATACGTTATACGTTATACGTTATACGTTATACGTTATACGTTATACGTTATACGTTATACGTTATACGTTATACGTTATACGTTATACGTTATACGTTATACGTTATACGTTATACGTTATACGTTATACGTTATACGTTATACGTTATACGTTATACGTTATACGTTATACGTTACTCGTTATACGTAAAATGTAATACGTTTTACGTTATAAGTTATACGTTATACGTTAAACGTTATACGTTATACGTTATACGTTATACGTTATACGTTATACCATATACGTTATACGTTATACGTTATACGTTAAACGTTATACGTTATACGTTATACGTTATACGTTATACGTTATACGTTACACGTTATACGTTATACGTTATACGTTATACGTTATACGTTATACGTTAAACGTTATACGTTATACGTTATACGTTATACGATATACGTTATACGTTAAACGTTATACGTTATACGTTATACGTTATACGTTATACGTTATACGTTATACGTTATACGTTATACGTTATACGTTATACGTTATACGTTATACGTTATACGTTATACGTTATACGTTATACGTTATACGTTATACGTTATACGTTATACGTTATACGTTATACGTTATACGTTATACGTTATACGTTATACGTTATACGTTATGCGTTATAGGATATACGTTATACGTTATACGTTATACGTTATACGTTATACGTTATACGTTATACGTTATACGTTATACGTTATACGTTATACGTTATACGTTATACGTTATACGTTATACGTTATACGTTATACGTTATACGTTATACGGTATACGTTATACGTTATACGTTACTCGTTATACGTAATATGTAATTCGTTTTACGTTATAAGTTATACGTTATACGTTATACGTTATACGTTATACGTTATACGTTATACGTTATGCGTTATACGTTATACGTTATACGGTATACGTTATGCGTTATACGTTATACGTTATACGCTATACGTTATACGTTATACGTTTTACGTTATACGTTATCCGTTATACGATATACGTTATACGTTATACGTTATGCGTTATAGGATATACGTTATACGTTATACGTTATACGTTATACGTTATACGTTATACGTTATACGTTATACGTTATACGTTATACGTTATACGTTGTACGTTATACGTTATACGTTATACGTTATACGTTATACGTTATACGTAATACGTTATACGTTATACGTTATACGTTATACGTTATACGTTATACGTTATACGTTATACGTTATACGTTATACGTTATACGTTATACGTTATACGTTATACGTTATACGTTATACGTTATACGTTACTGGTTATACGTAATATGTAATACGTTTTAGGTTATACGTTATACGTTATACGATATACGTTATACGTTATACGTTATGCGTTATAGGATATACGTTATACGTTATACGTTATACGTTATACGTTATACGTTATACGTTATACGTTATACGTTATACGTTATACGTTATACGTTATACGTTATACGTTATACGTTATACGTTATACGTTATACGTTATACGTTATACGTTATACGTTATACGTTATACGTTTTACGTTATACGTTATCCGTTATACGATATACGTTATACGTTATACGTTATGCGTTATAGGATATACGTTATACGTTATACGTTATACGTTATACGTTATACGTTATACGTTATACGTTATACGTTATACGTTATACGTTATACGTTATACGTTATACGTTATACGTTATACGTTATACGTTATACGTTATACGTTATACGTTATACGTTATACGTTATACGTTATACGTTATACGTTATACGTTATACGTTATACGTTATGCGTTATAGGATATACGTTATACGTTATACGTTATACGTTATACGTTATACGTTATACGTTATACGTTATACGTTATACGTTATACGTTATACGTTATACGTTATACGTTATACGTTATACGTTATACGTTATACGTTATACGTTATACGGTATACGTTATACGTTATACGTTACTCGTTATACGTAATATGTAATTCGTTTTACGTTATAAGTTATACGTTATACGTTATACGTTATACGTTATACGTTATACGTTATACGTTATGCGTTATACGTTATACGTTATACGGTATACGTTATGCGTTATACGTTATACGTTATACGCTATACGTTATACGTTATACGTTTTACGTTATACGTTATCCGTTATACGATATACGTTATACGTTATACGTTATGCGTTATAGGATATACGTTATACGTTATACGTTATACGTTATACGTTATACGTTATACGTTATACGTTATACGTTATACGTTATACGTTATACGTTGTACGTTATACGTTATACGTTATACGTTATACGTTATACGTTATACGTAATACGTTATACGTTATACGTTATACGTTATACGTTATACGTTATACGTTATACGTTATACGTTATACGTTATACGTTATACGTTATACGTTATACGTTATACGTTATACGTTATACGTTACTGGTTATACGTAATATGTAATACGTTTTAGGTTATACGTTATACGTTATACGATATACGTTATACGTTATACGTTATGCGTTATAGGATATACGTTATACGTTATACGTTATACGTTATACGTTATACGTTATACGTTATACGTTATACGTTATACGTTATACGTTATACGTTATACGTTATACGTTATACGTTATACGTTATACGTTATACGTTATACGTTATACGTTATACGTTATACGTTATACGTTATACGTTATACGTTATACGTTACTGGTTATACGTAATATGTAATACGTTTTAGGTTATACGTTATACGTTATACGATATACGTTATACGTTATACGTTATGCGTTATAGGATATACGTTATACGTTATACGTTATACGTTATACGTTATACGTTATACGTTATACGTTATACGTTATTCGTTATACGTTATACGTTATACGTTATACGTTATACGTTATACGTTATACGTTATACGTTATACGGTATACGTTATGCGTTATACGTTATACGTTATACGTTATACGTTATACGTTATACGTTATACGTTATACGTTATACGTTATGCGTTATAGGATATACGTTATACGCTATACGTTATACGTTATACGTTATACATTATACGTTATACGTTATACGTTATACGTTATACGTTATACGTTATACGTTATACGTTATACGTTATACGTTATACGTTATACGTTATACGTTATACGTTATACGTTATACGTTATACGGTATACGTTATGCGTTATACGTTATACGTTATACGCTATACGTTATACGTTATACGTTTTACGTTATACGTTATACGTTATACGATATACGTTATACGTTATACGTTATGCGTTATAGGATATTCGTTATACGTTATACGTTATACGTTATACGTTATACGTTATACGTTATACGTTATACGTTATACGTTATACGTTATACGTTGTACGTTATACGTTATACGTTATACGTTATACGTTATACGTTATACGTTATACGTAATACGTTATACGTTATACGTTATACGTTATACGTTATGCGTTATACGTTATACGTTATACGTTATACGTTATACGTTATACGTTATACGTTATACGTTATACGTTATACGTTATACGTTATACGTTATTCGTTATACGTTATACGTTATACGTTATACGTTATACGTTATACGTTTTACGTTATACGTTATACGTTATACGTTATACATTATACGTTATACGTTATACGTTATACGTTATACGTTATACGTTATTCGTTGTACGTTATACGTTACTCGTTATACGTAACATGAAATACGTTTCACGTTATAAGTTATACGTTATACGTTATGCGTTATACGCTATACGTTATGCGTTATAGGTCATACCTTATACGTGATACGTCGTACGTTATACGTTATGCGTTATACGTTATACGTTATACGTTATACGTTATACGTTATACGTTATACGTTATACGTTATACGTTATACGTTATACGTTATACGTTACTCGTTATACGTAATATGTAATACGTTTTACGTTATAAGTTATACGTTATACGTTATATAATACGTTATACGTTATACGTTATACGTTATACGTTATACGTTATACGTTATACGTTATACGGTATACGTTATGCGTTATACGTTATACGTTATACGTTATACGTTATACGTTATACGTTTTACGTTATACGTTATACGTTATACGATATACGTTATACGTTATACGTTATGCGTTATAGGATATACGTTATACGTTATACGTTATACGTTATACGTTATACGTTATACGTAATACGTTATACGTTATACGTTATACGTTATACGTTATACGTTATACGTTATACGTTATACGTTATACGTTATACGTTATACGTTATACGTTATACGTTATACGTTATACGTTATACGTTATACGTTATACGTTATACGTTATACGTTATACGTTATACGTTATACGTTATACGTTATACGTTATACGTTATACGTTATACGTTATACGTTATACGTTATACGTTATACGTTATACGTTATACGTTATACGTTATACGTTATACGTTATACGTTATACGTTATACGTTATACGTTATACGTTATACGTTATACGTTATACGTTATACGTTATACGTTATACGGTATACGTTATACGTTATACGTTACTCGTTATACGTAATATGTAATTCGTTTTACGTTATAAGTTATACGTTATACGTTATACGTTATACGTTATACGTTATACGTTATACGTTATGCGTTATACGTTATACGTTATACGGTATACGTTATGCGTTATACGTTATACGTTATACGCTATACGTTATACGTTATACGTTTTACGTTATACGTTACACGTTATACGATATACGTTATACGTTATACGTTATGCGTTATAGGATATGCGTTATACGTTATACGTTATACGTTATACGTTATACGTTATACGTTATACGTTATACGTTATACGTTATACGTTATACGTTGTACGTTATACGTTATACGTTATACGTTATACGTTATACGTTATACGTAATACGTTATACGTTATACGTTATACGTTATACGTTATACGTTGTACGTTATACGTTATACGTTATACGTTATACGTTATACGTTATACGTTATACGTTATACGTTATACGTTATACGTTATACGTTATACGTTATACGTTATACGATATACGTTATACGTTATACGTTATACGTTATACGTTATACGTTATACGTTATACGTTATACGTTATACGTTATACGTTGTACGTTATACGTTATACGTTATACGTTATACGTTATACGTTATACGTTATACGTTATTCGTTATACGTTATACGTTATACGTTATACGTTATACGTTATACGGTATACGTTATGCGTTATACGTTATACGTTATACGTTATACGTTATACGTTATACGTTATACGTTTTACGTTATACGTTATACGTTATACGATATACGTTATACGTTATACGTTATGCGTTATAGGATATACGTTATACGTTATACGTTATACGTTATACGTTATACGTTATACGTAATACGTTATACGTTATACGTTATACGTTATACGTTATACGTTATACGTTATACGTTATACGGTATACGTTATGCGTTATACGTTATACGTTATACGTTATACGTTATACGTTATACGTTTTACGTTATACGTTATACGTTATACGATATACGTTATACGTTATACGTTATGCGTTATAGGATATACGTTATACGTTATACGTTATACGTTATACGTTATACGTTATACGTAATACGTTATACGTTATACGTTATACGTTATACGTTATACGTTATACGTTATACGTTATACGTTATACGTTATACGTTATACGTTATACGTTATACGTTATACGTTATACGTTATACGTTATACGTTATACGTTATACGTTATACGTTATACGTTATACGTTATACGTTATACGTTATACGTTATACGTTATACGTTATACGTTATACGTTATACGTTATACGTTATACGTTATACGTTATACGTTATACGTTATACGTTATACGTTATACGTTATACGTTATGCGTTATAGGATATACGTTATACGCTATACGTTATACGTTATACGTTATACATTATACGTTATACGTTATACGTTATACGTTATACGTTATACGTTATACGTTATACGTTATACGTTATACGTTATACGTTATACGTTATACGTTATACGTTAAACGTTATACGTTATACGTTATACGTTATACGATATACGTTATACGTTATACGTTGTACGTTATACGTTATACGTTATACGATATACGTTATACGTTATACGTTATGCGTTATAGGATATACGTTATACGTTATACGTTATACGTTATACGTTATACATTATACGTTATACGTTATACGTTATACTTTATACGTTACTCGTTATACGTAATATGTAATACGTTTTACGTTATAAGTTATACGTTATACGTTATACGTTATACGTTATACGTTATACGTTATACGTTATACGTTATACGTTATACGTTATACGTTATACGTTATACGTTATACGGTATACGTTATGCGTTATACGTTATACGTTATACGTTATACGTTATACGTTATACGTTTTACGTTATACGTTATACGTTATACGATATACGTTATACGTTATACGTTATGCGTTATAGGATATACGTTATACGTTATACGTTATACGTTATACGTTATACATTATACGTTATACGTTATACGTTATACGTTATACGTTATAGGTTGTACGTTATACGTTATACGTTATACGTTATACGTTATACGTTATACGTTATACGTTATACGTTATGCGTTATACGTTATACGTTATACGTTATACGTTATACGTTATACGTTATACGTTATACGTTATACGTTATACGTTATACGTTATACGTTATACGTTATACGTTATACGTTATACGTTATACGTTATACGTTATACGTTATACGTTATACGTTATACGTTATACGTTATACGTTATACGTTATACGTTATACGTTATACGTTATACGTTATACGTTATACGTTATACGTTATACGTTATACGTTATACGTTATACGTTATACGTTATACGTTATACGTTATACGTTATACGTTATTCGTTTTACGTTATACGTTATACGTTATACGTTATACGTTATACGTTATACGTTATACGTTATACGTTATACGTTATACGTTATACGTTATACGTTATACGTTATACGTTATACGTTATACGTTATACGTTATACGTTATACGTTATACGTTATACGTTATACGTTATACGTTATACGTTATACGTTATACGTTATACGTTATACGTTACTGGTTATACGTAATATGTAATACGTTTTAGGTTATACGTTATACGTTATACGATATACGTTATACGTTATACGTTATGCGTTATAGGATATACGTTATACGTTATACGTTATACGTTATACGTTATACGTTATACGTTATACGTTATACGTTATTCGTTATACGTTATACGTTATACGTTATACGTTATACGTTATACGTTATACGTTATACGTTATACGGTATACGTTATGCGTTATACGTTATACGTTATACGTTATACGTTATACGTTATACGTTATACGTTATACGTTATACGTTATGCGTTATAGGATATACGTTATACGCTATACGTTATACGTTATACGTTATACATTATACGTTATACGTTATACGTTATACGTTATACGTTATACGTTATACGTTATACGTTATACGTTATACGTTATAGGATATACGTTATACGTTATACGTTATACGTTATACGTTATACATTATACGTTATACGTTATACGTTATACGTTATACGTTATAGGTTGTACGTTATACGTTATACGTTATACGTTATACGTTATACGTTATACGTTATACGTTATACGTTATGCGTTATACGTTATACGTTATACGTTATACGTTATACGTTATACGTTATACGTTATACGTTATACGTTATACGTTATACGTTATACGTTATACGTTATACGTTATACGTTATACGTTATACGTTATACGTTATACGTTATACGTTATACGTTACTGGTTATACGTAATATGTAATACGTTTTAGGTTATACGTTATACGTTATACGATATACGTTATACGTTATACGTTATGCGTTATAGGATATACGTTATACGTTATACGTTATACGTTATACGTTATACGTTATACGTTATACGTTATACGTTATTCGTTATACGTTATACGTTATACGTTATACGTTATACGTTATACGTTATACGTTATACGTTATACGTTATACGTTATACGTAATACGTTATACGTTATACGTTATACGTTATACGTTATACGTTATACGTTATACGTTATACGTTATACGTTATACGTTATACGTTATACGTTATACGTTATACGTTATACGTTATACGTTATACGTTATACGTTATACGTTATACGTTATACGTTATACGTTATACGTTATACGTTATACGTTATACGTTATACGTTATACGTTATGCGTTATAGGATATACGTTATACGTTATACGTTATACGTTATACGTTATACGTTATACGTTATACGTTATACGTTATACGTTATACGTTATACGTTATACGTTATACGTTATACGTTATACGTTATACGTTATACGTTATACGTTATACGTTATACGTTATACGGTATACGTTATACGTTATACGTTACTCGTTATACGTAATATGTAATTCGTTTTACGTTATAAGTTATACGTTATACGTTATACGTTATACGTTATACGTTATACGTTATACGTTATGCGTTATACGTTATACGTTATACGGTATACGTTATGCGTTATACGTTATACGTTATACGCTATACGTTATACGTTATACGTTTTACGTTATACGTTATACGTTATACGATATACGTTATACGTTATACGTTATGCGTTATAGGATATACGTTATACGTTATACGTTATACGTTATACGTTATACGTTATACGTTATACGTTATACGTTATACGTTATACGTTATACGTTGTACGTTATACGTTATACGTTATACGTTATACGTTATACGTTATACGTAATACGTTATACGTTATACGTTATACGTTATACGTTATACGTTATACGTTATACGTTATACGTTATACGTTATACGTTATACGTTATACGTTATACGTTATACGTTATACGTTATACGTTACTGGTTATACGTAATATGTAATACGTTTTAGGTTATACGTTATACGTTATACGATATACGTTATACGTTATACGTTATGCGTTATAGGATATACGTTATACGTTATACGTTATACGTTATACGTTATACGTTATACGTTATACGTTATACGTTATACGTTATACGTTATACGTTATACGTTATACGTTATACGTTATACGTTATACGTTATACGTTATACGTTATACGTTATACGTTATACGTTATACGTTATACGTTATACGTTATACGTTATACGTTATACGTTACTGGTTATACGTAATATGTAATACGTTTTAGGTTATACGTTATACGTTATACGATATACGTTATACGTTATACGTTATGCGTTATAGGATATACGTTATACGTTATACGTTATACGTTATACGTTATACGTTATACGTTATACGTTATACGTTATTCGTTATACGTTATACGTTATACGATATACGTTATACGTTATACGTTATACGTTATACGTTATACGGTATACGTTATGCGTTATACGTTATACGTTATACGTTATACGTTATACGTTATACGTTATACGTTATACGTTATACGTTATACGTTATGCGTTATAGGATATACGTTATACGCTATACGTTATACGTTATACGTTATACATTATACGTTATACGTTATACGTTATACGTTATACGTTATACGTTATACGTTATACGTTATACGTTATACTTTATACGTTATACGTTATACGTTATACGTTATACGTTATACGTTATACGGTATACGTTATGCGTTATACGTTATACGTTATACGCTATACGTTATACGTTATACGTTTTACGTTATACGTTATACGTTATACGATATACGTTATACGTTATACGTTATGCGTTATAGGATATTCGTTATACGTTATACGTTATACGTTATACGTTATACGTTATACGTTATACGTTATACGTTATACGTTATACGTTATACGTTGTACGTTATACGTTATACGTTATACGTTATACGTTATACGTTATACGTTATACGTAATACGTTATACGTTATACGTTATACGTTATACGTTATACGTTGTACGTTATACGTTATACGTTATACGTTATACGTTATACGTTATACGTTATACGTTATACGTTATACGTTATACGTTATACGTTATACGTTATACGATATACGTTATACGTTATACGTTATACGTTATACGTTATACGTTATACGTTATACGTTATACGTTATACGTTATACGTTGTACGTTATACGTTATACGTTATACGTTATACGTTATACGTTATACGTTATACGTTATTCGTTATACGTTATACGTTATACGTTATACGTTATACGTTATACGGTATACGTTATGCGTTATACGTTATACGTTATACGTTATACGTTATACGTTATACGTTTTACGTTATACGTTATACGTTATACGATATACGTTATACGTTATACGTTATGCGTTATAGGATATACGTTATACGTTATACGTTATACGTTATACGTTATACGTTATACGTAATACGTTATACGTTATACGTTATACGTTATACGTTATACGTTATACGTTATACGTTATACGGTATACGTTATGCGTTATACGTTATACGTTATACGTTATACGTTATACGTTATACGTTTTACGTTATACGTTATACGTTATACGATATACGTTATACGTTATACGCTATGCGTTATAGGATATACGTTATACGTTATACGTTATACGTTATACGTTATACGTTATACGTAATACGTTATACGTTATACGTTATACGTTATACGTTATACGTTATACGTTATACGTTATACGTTATACGTTATACGTTATACGTTATACGTTATACGTTATACGTTATACGTTATACGTTATACGTTATACGTTATACGTTATACGTTATACGTTATACGTTATACGTTATACGTTATACGTTATACGTTATACGTTATACGTTATACGTTATACGTTATACGTTATACGTTATACGTTATACGTTATACGTTATACGTTATACGTTATACGTTATACGTTATACGTTATACGTTATACGTTATACGTTATACGTTATACGTTATACGTTATACGTTATACGTTATACGTTATACGTTATACGGTATACGTTATACGTTATACGTTACTCGTTATACGTAATATGTAATTCGTTTTACGTTATAAGTTATACGTTATACGTTATACGTTATACGTTATACGTTATACGTTATACGTTATGCGTTATACGTTATACGTTATACGGTATACGTTATGCGTTATACGTTATACGTTATACGCTATACGTTATACGTTATACGTTTTACGTTATACGTTACACGTTATACGATATACGTTATACGTTATACGTTATGCGTTATAGGATATGCGTTATACGTTATACGTTATACGTTATACGTTATACGTTATACGTTATACGTTATACGTTATACGTTATACGTTATACGTTGTACGTTATACGTTATACGTTATACGTTATACGTTATACGTTATACGTAATACGTTATACGTTATACGTTATACGTTATACGTTATACGTTGTACGTTATACGTTATACGTTATACGTTATACGTTATACGTTATACGTTATACGTTATACGTTATACGTTATACGTTATACGTTATACGTTATACGATATACGTTATACGTTATACGTTATACGTTATACGTTATATGTTATACGTTATACGTTATACGTTATACGTTATACGTTGTACGTTATACGTTATACGTTATACGTTATACGTTATACGTTATACGTTATACGTTATTCGTTATACGTTATACGTTATACGTTATACGTTATACGTTATACGGTATACGTTATGCGTTATACGTTATACGTTATACGTTATACGTTATACGTTATACGTTTTACGTTATACGTTATACGTTATACGATATACGTTATACGTTATACGTTATGCGTTATAGGATATACGTTATACGTTATACGTTATACGTTATACGTTATACGTTATACGTAATACGTTATACGTTATACGTTATACGTTATACGTTATACGTTATACGTTATACGTTATACGGTATACGTTATGCGTTATACGTTATACGTTATACGTTATACGTTATACGTTATACGTTTTACGTTATACGTTATACGTTATACGATATACGTTATACGTTATACGTTATGCGTTATAGGATATACGTTATACGTTATACGTTATACGTTATACGTTATACGTTATACGTAATACGTTATACGTTATACGTTATACGTTATACGTTATACGTTATACGTTATACGTTATACGTTATACGTTATACGTTATACGTTATACGTTATACGTTATACGTTATACGTTATACGTTATACGTTATACGTTATACGTTATACGTTATACGTTATACGTTATACGTTATACGTTATACGTTATACGTTATACGTTATACGTTATACGTTAAACGTTATACGTTATACGTTATACGTTATACGATATACGTTATACGTTATACGTTGTACGTTATACGTTATACGTTATACGATATACGTTATACGTTATACGTTATGCGTTATAGGATATACGTTATACGTTATACGTTATACGTTATACGTTATACATTATACGTTATACGTTATACGTTATACTTTATACGTTACTCGTTATACGTAATATGTAATACGTTTTACGTTATAAGTTATACGTTATACGTTATACGTTATACGTTATACGTTATACGTTATACGTTATACGTTATACGTTATACGTTATACGTTATACGTTATACGTTATACGTTATACGGTATACGTTATGCGTTATACGTTATACGTTATACGTTATACGTTATACGTTATACGTTTTACGTTATACGTTATACGTTATACGATATACGTTATACGTTATACGTTATGCGTTATAGGATATACGTTATACGTTATACGTTATACGTTATACGTTATACATTATACGTTATACGTTATACGTTATACGTTATACGTTATAGGTTGTACGTTATACGTTATACGTTATACGTTATACGTTATACGTTATACGTTATACGTTATACGTTATGCGTTATACGTTATACGTTATGCGTTATACGTTATACGTTATACGTTATACGTTATACGTTATACGTTATACGTTATACGTTATACGTTATACGTTATACGTTATACGTTATACGTTATACGTTATACGTTATACGTTATACGTTATACGTTATACGTTATACGTTATACGTTATACGTTATACGTTATACGTTATACGTTATACGTTATACGTTATACGTTATACGTTATACGTTATACGTTATACGTTATACGTTATACGTTATACGTTATACGTTATACGTTATACGTTATACGTTATACGTTATACGTTATACGTTATTCGTTTTACGTTATACGTTATACGTTATACGTTATACGTTATACGTTATACGTTATACGTTATACGTTATACGTTATACGTTATACGTTATACGTTATACGTTATACGTTATACGTTATACGTTATACGTTATACGTTATACGTTATACGTTATACGTTATACGTTACTGGTTATACGTAATATGTAATACGTTTTAGGTTATACGTTATACGTTATACGATATACGTTATACGTTATACGTTATGCGTTATAGGATATACGTTATACGTTATACGTTATACGTTATACGTTATACGTTATACGTTATACGTTATACGTTATTCGTTATACGTTATACGTTATACGTTATACGTTATACGTTATACGTTATACGTTATACGTTATACGGTATACGTTATGCGTTATACGTTATACGTTATACGTTATACGTTATACGTTATACGTTATACGTTATACGTTATACGTTATGCGTTATAGGATATACGTTATACGCTATACGTTATACGTTATACGTTATACATTATACGTTATACGTTATACGTTATACGTTATACGTTATACGTTATACGTTATACGTTATACGTTATACGTTATAGGATATACGTTATACGTTATACGTTATACGTTTTACGTTATACATTATACGTTATACGTTATACGTTATACGTTATACGTTATAGGTTGTACGTTATACGTTATACGTTATACGTTATACGTTATACGTTATACGTTATACGTTATACGTTATGCGTTATACGTTATACGTTATACGTTATACGTTATACGTTATACGTTATACGTTATACGTTATACGTTATACGTTATACGTTATACGTTATACGTTATACGTTATACGTTATACGTTATACGTTATACGTTATACGTTATACGTTATACGTTACTGGTTATACGTAATATGTAATACGTTTTAGGTTATACGTTATACGTTATACGATATACGTTATACGTTATACGTTATGCGTTATAGGATATACGTTATACGTTATACGTTATACGTTATACGTTATACGTTATACGTTATACGTTATACGTTATTCGTTATACGTTATACGTTATACGTTATACGTTATACGTTATACGTTATACGTTATACGTTATACGTTATACGTTATACGTAATACGTTATACGTTATACGTTATACGTTATACGTTACTGGTTATACGTAATATGTAATACGTTTTAGGTTATACGTTATACGTTATACGATATACGTTATACGTTATACGTTATACGTTATACGTTATACGTTATACGTTATACGTTATACGTTATACGTTATACGTTATACGTTATACGTTATACGTTATACGTTATACGTTATACGTTATACGTTACTGGTTATACGTAATATGTAATACGTTTTAGGTTATACGTTATACGTTATACGATATACGTTATACGTTATACGTTATGCGTTATAGGATATACGTTATACGTTATACGTTATACGTTATACGTTATACGTTATACGTTATACGTTATACGTTATTCGTTATACGTTATACGTTATACGTTATACGTTATACGTTATACGTTATGCGTTATAGGATATACGTTATACGCTATACGTTATACGTTATACGTTATACATTATACGTTATACGTTATACGTTATACGTTATACGTTATACGTTATACGTTATACGTTATACGTTATACGTTATACGTTATACGTTATGCGTTATAGGATATACGTTATACGCTATACGTTATACGTTATACGTTATACATTATACGTTATACGTTATACGTTATACGTTATACGTTATACGTTATACGTTATACGTTATACGTTATACTTTATACGTTATACGTTATACGTTATACGTTATACGTTATACGTTATACGGTATACGTTATGCGTTATACGTTATACGTTATACGCTATACGTTATACGTTATACGTTTTACGTTATACGTTATACGTTATACGATATACGTTATACGTTATACGTTATGCGTTATAGGATATTCGTTATACGTTATACGTTATACGTTATACGTTATACGTTATACGTTATACGTTATACGTTATACGTTATACGTTATACGTTGTACGTTATACGTAATACGTTATACGTTATACGTTATACGTTATACGTTATACGTTGTACGTTATACGTTATACGTTATACGTTATACGTTATACGTTATACGTTATACGTTATACGTTATACGTTATACGTTATACGTTATACGTTATACGTTATACGTTATACGGTATACGTTATACGTTATACGTTACTCGTTATACGTAATATGTAATTCGTTTTACGTTATAAGTTATACGTTATACGTTATACGTTATACGTTATACGTTATACGTTATACGTTATGCGTTATACGTTATACGTTATACGGTATACGTTATGCGTTATACGTTATACGTTATACGCTATACGTTATACGTTATACGTTTTACGTTATACGTTATACGTTATACGATATACGTTATACGTTATACGTTATGCGTTATAGGATATACGTTATACGTTATACGTTATACGTTATACGTTATACGTTATACGTTATACGTTATACGTTATACGTTATACGTTATACGTTGTACGTTATACGTTATACGTTATACGTTATACGTTATACGTTATACGTAATACGTTATACGTTATACGTTATACGTTATACGTTATACGTTATACGTTATACGTTATACGTTATACGTTATACGTTATACGTTATACGTTATACGTTATACGTTATACGTTATACGTTATACGTTACTGGTTATACGTAATATGTAATACGTTTTAGGTTATACGTTATACGTTATACGATATACGTTATACGTTATACGTTATGCGTTATAGGATATACGTTATACGTTATACGTTATACGTTATACGTTATACGTTATACGTTATACGTTATACGTTATACGTTATACGTTATACGTTATACGTTATACGTTATACGTTATACGTTATACGTTATACGTTATACGTTATACGTTATACGTTATACGTTATACGTTATACGTTATACGTTATACGTTATACGTTATACGTTATACGTTACTGGTTATACGTAATATGTAATACGTTTTAGGTTATACGTTATACGTTATACGATATACGTTATACGTTATACGTTATGCGTTATAGGATATACGTTATACGTTATACGTTATACGTTATACGTTATACGTTATACGTTATACGTTATACGTTATTCGTTATACGTTATACGTTATACGTTATACGTTATACGTTATACGTTATACGTTATACGTTATACGGTATACGTTATGCGTTATACGTTATACGTTATACGTTATACGTTATACGTTATACGTTATACGTTATACGTTATACGTTATACGTTATGCGTTATAGGATATACGTTATACGCTATACGTTATACGTTATACGTTATACATTATACGTTATACGTTATACGTTATACGTTATACGTTATACGTTATACGTTATACGTTATACGTTATACGTTATACGTTATACGTTATACGTTATACGTTATACGTTATACGTTATACGTTATACGGTATACGTTATGCGTTATACGTTATACGTTATACGCTATACGTTATACGTTATACGTTTTACGTTATACGTTATACGTTATACGATATACGTTATACGTTATACGTTATGCGTTATAGGATATTCGTTATACGTTATACGTTATACGTTATACGTTATACGTTATACGTTATACGTTATACGTTATACGTTATACGTTATACGTTGTACGTTATACGTTATACGTTATACGTTATACGTTATACGTTATACGTTATACGTAATACGTTATACGTTATACGTTATACGTTATACGTTATACGTTGTACGTTATACGTTATACGTTATACGTTATACGTTATACGTTATACGTTATACGTTATACGTTATACGTTATACGTTATACGTTATACGTTATACGATATACGTTATACGTTATACGTTATACGTTATACGTTATACGTTATACGTTATACGTTATACGTTATACGTTATACGTTGTACGTTATACGTTATACGTTATACGTTATACGTTATACGTTATACGTTATACGTTATTCGTTATACGTTATACGTTATACGTTATACGTTATACGTTATACGGTATACGTTATGCGTTATACGTTATACGTTATACGTTATACGTTATACGTTATACGTTTTACGTTATACGTTATACGTTATACGATATACGTTATACGTTATACGTTATGCGTTATAGGATATACGTTATACGTTATACGTTATACGTTATACGTTATACGTTATACGTAATACGTTATACGTTATACGTTATACGTTATACGTTATACGTTATACGTTATACGTTATACGGTATACGTTATGCGTTATACGTTATACGTTATACGTTATACGTTATACGTTATACGTTTTACGTTATACGTTATACGTTATACGATATACGTTATACGTTATACGCTATGCGTTATAGGATATACGTTATACGTTATACGTTATACGTTATACGTTATACGTTATACGTAATACGTTATACGTTATACGTTATACGTTATACGTTATACGTTATACGTTATACGTTATACGTTATACGTTATACGTTATACGTTATACGTTATACGTTATACGTTATACGTTATACGTTATACGTTATACGTTATACGTTATACGTTATACGTTATACGTTATACGTTATACGTTATACGTTATACGTTATACGTTATACGTTATACGTTATACGTTATACGTTATACGTTATACGTTATACGTTATACGTTATACGTTATACGTTATACGTTATACGTTATGCGTTATAGGATATACGTTATACGCTATACGTTATACGTTATACGTTATACATTATACGTTATACGTTATACGTTATACGTTATACGTTATACGTTATACGTTATACGTTATACGTTATACGTTATACGTTATACGTTATACGTTATACGTTAAACGTTATACGTTATACGTTATACGTTATACGATATACGTTATACGTTATACGTTGTACGTTATACGTTATACGTTATACGATATACGTTATACGTTATACGTTATGCGTTATAGGATATACGTTATACGTTATACGTTATACGTTATACGTTATACATTATACGTTATACGTTATACGTTATACTTTATACGTTACTCGTTATACGTAATATGTAATACGTTTTACGTTATAAGTTATACGTTATACGTTATACGTTATACGTTATACGTTATACGTTATACGTTATACGTTATACGTTATACGTTATACGTTATACGTTATACGTTATACGTTATACGGTATACGTTATGCGTTATACGTTATACGTTATACGTTATACGTTATACGTTATACGTTTTACGTTATACGTTATACGTTATACGATATACGTTATACGTTATACGTTATGCGTTATAGGATATACGTTATACGTTATACGTTATACGTTATACGTTATACATTATACGTTATACGTTATACGTTATACGTTATACGTTATAGGTTGTACGTTATACGTTATACGTTATACGTTATACGTTATACGTTATACGTTATACGTTATACGTTATGCGTTATACGTTATACGTTATACGTTATACGTTATACGTTATACGTTATACGTTATACGTTATACGTTATACGTTATACGTTATACGTTATACGTTATACGTTATACGTTATACGTTATACGTTATACGTTATACGTTATACGTTATACGTTATACGTTATACGTTATACGTTATACGTTATACGTTATACGATATACGTTATACGTTATACGTTATACGTTATACGTTATACGTTATACGTTATACGTTATACGTTATACGTTATACGTTATACGTTATACGTTATACGTTATACGTTATTCGTTTTACGTTATACGTTATACGTTATACGTTATACGTTATACGTTATACGTTATACGTTATACGTTATACGTTATACGTTATACGTTATACGTTATACGTTATACGTTATACGTTATACGTTATACGTTATACGTTATACGTTATACGTTATACGTTATACGTTATACGTTATACGTTATACGTTATACGTTATACGTTATACGTTATACGTTATACGTTATACGTTATACGTTATACGTTATACGTTATACGTTACTGGTTATACGTAATATGTAATACGTTTTAGGTTATACGTTATACGTTATACGATATACGTTATACGTTATACGTTATGCGTTATAGGATATACGTTATACGTTATACGTTATACGTTATACGTTATACGTTATACGTTATACGTTATACGTTATTCGTTATACGTTATACGTTATACGTTATACGTTATACGTTATACGTTATACGTTATACGTTATACGTTATACGTTATACGTTATACGTTATACGTTATACGTTATACGTTATACGTTATGCGTTATAGGATATACGTTATACGTTATACGTTATACGTTATACGTTATACGTTATACGTTATACGTTATACGTTATACGTTATACGTTATACGTTATACGTTATACGTTATACGTTATACGTTATACGTTATACGTTATACGTTATACGTTATACGTTATACGTTATACGTTATACGTTATACGTTATACGTTATACGTTATACGTTATACGTTATACGTTATACGTTATACGTTATACGTTATACGTTATACGTTATACGTTATACGTTATACGTTATACGTTATACGTTATACGTTATACGTTATACGTTATACGTTATACGTTATACGTTATACGTTATACGTTATACGTTATACGTTATACGTTATACGTTATACGTTATACGTTATACGTTATACGTTATACGTTATACGTTATACGTTATACGTTATACGTTATACGTTATACGTTATACGTTATACGTTATACGTTATACGTTATACGTTATACGTTATACGTTATACGTTATACGTTATACGTTATACGTTATACGTTATACGTTATACGTTATACGTTATACGTTATACGTTATACGTTATACGTTATACGTTATACGTTATACGTTACTGGTTATACGTAATATGTAATACGTTTTAGGTTATACGTTATACGTTATACGATATACGTTATACGTTATACGTTATGCGTTATAGGATATACGTTATACGTTATACGTTATACGTTATACGTTATACGTTATACGTTATACGTTATACGTTATTCGTTATACGTTATACGTTATACGTTATACGTTATACGTTATACGTTATACGTTATACGTTATACGTTATACGTTATACGTTATACGTTATACGTTATACGTTATACGTTATACGTTATACGTTATACGTTATACGTTATACGTTATACGTTATACGTTATACGTTATGCGTTATAGGATATACGTTATACGTTATACGTTATACGTTATACGTTATACGTTATACGTTATACGTTATACGTTATACGTTATACGTTATACGTTATACGTTATACGTTATACGGTATACGTTATACGTTATACGTTACTCGTTATACGTAATATGTAATTCGTTTTACGTTATAAGTTATACGTTATACGTTATACGTTATACGTTATACGTTATACGTTATACGTTATGCGTTATACGTTATACGTTATACGGTATACGTTATGCGTTATACGTTATACGTTATACGCTATACGTTATACGTTATACGTTTTACGTTATACGTTATACGTTATACGATATACGTTATACGTTATACGTTATGCGTTATAGGATATACGTTATACGTTATACGTTATACGTTATACGTTATACGTTATACGTTATACGTTATACGTTATACGTTATACGTTATACGTTGTACGTTATACGTTATACGTTATACGTTATACGTTATACGTTATACGTAATACGTTATACGTTATACGTTATACGTTATACGTTATACGTTATACGTTATACGTTATACGTTATACGTTACACGTTATACGTTATACGTTATACGTTATACGTTATACGTTATACGTTACTGGTTATACGTAATATGTAATACGTTTTAGGTTATACGTTATACGTTATACGATATACGTTATACGTTATACGTTATGCGTTATAGGATATACGTTGTACGTTATACGTTATACGTTATACGTTATACGTTATACGTTATACGTTATACGTTATACGTTATACGTTATACGTTATACGTTATACGTTATTCGTTATACGTTATACGTTATACGTTATACGTTATACGTTATACGTTATACGTTATACGTTATACGGTATACGTTATGCGTTATACGTTATACGTTATACGTTATACGTTATACGTTATACGTTATACGTTATACGTTATACGTTATACGTTATGCGTTATAGAATATACGTTATACGCTATACGTTATACGTTATACGTTATACATTATACGTTATACGTTATACGTTATACGTTATACGTTATACGTTATACGTTACACGTTATACGTTATACGTTATAGGATATACGTTATACGTTATACGTTATACGTTATACGTTATACATTATACGTTATACGTTATACGTTATACGTTATACGTTATAGGTTGTACGTTATACGTTATACGTTATACGTTATACGTTATACGTTATACGTTATACGTTATACGTTATGCGTTATACGTTATACGTTATACGTTATACGTTATACGTTATACGTTATACGTTATACGTTATACGTTATACGTTATACGTTATACGTTATACGTTATACGTTATACGTTATACGTTATACGTTATACGTTATACGTTATACGTTATACGTTATACGTTATACGTTATACGTTATACGTTAAACGTTATACGTTATACGTTATACGTTATACGATATACGTTATACGTTATACGTTGTACGTTATACGTTATACGTTATACGATATACGTTATACGTTATACGTTATGCGTTATAGGATATACGTTATACGTTATACGTTATAAGTTATACGTTATACATTATACGTTATACGTTATACGTTATACTTTATACGTTACTCGTTATACGTAATATGTAATACGTTTTACGTTATAAGTTATACGTTATACGTTATACGTTATACGTTATACGTTATACGTTATACGTTATACGTTATACGTTATACGTTATACGTTATACGTTATACGTTATACGGTATACGTTATGCGTTATACGTTATACGTAATACGTTATACGTTATACGTTATACGTTTTACGTTATACGTTATACGTTATACGATATACGTTATACGTTATACGTTATGCGTTATAGGATATACGTTATACGTTATACGTTATACGTTATACGTTATACATTATACGTTATACGTTATACGTTATACGTTATACGTTATAGGTTGTACGTTATACGTTATACGTTATACGTTATACGTTATACGTTATACGTTATACGTTATACGTTATACGTTATACGTTACTGGTTATACGTAATATGTAATACGTTTTAGGTTATACGTTATACGTTATACGATATACGTTATACGTTATACGTTATGCGTTATAGGATATACGTTATACGTTATACGTTATACGTTATACGTTATACGTTATACGTTATACGTTATACGTTATTCGTTATACGTTATACGTTATACGTTATACGTTATACGTTATACGTTATACGTTATACGTTATACGTTATACGTTATACGTTATACGTTATACGTTATACGTTAAACGTTATACGTTATACGTTATACGTTATACGATATACGTTATACGTTATACGTTGTACGTTATACGTTATACGTTATACGTTAAACGTTATACGTTATACGTTATACGTTATACGTTATACGTTATACGCTATACGTTATACGTTGTACGTTATGCGTTATACGTTATGCGTTATACGTTATACGTTATTCGTTATACGTTGTACGTTATACGTTATACGTTATACGTTATACGTTATTCGTTATACGTTATACGTTATACGTTATACGTTATACGGTATACCATATACGTTATACGTTATACGTTATACGTTAAACGTTATACGTTATACGTTATACGTTATACGATATACGTTATACGTTATACGTTGTACGTTATACGTTATACGTTATACGTTATACGTTATACGTTATACGTTATACGTTATACGTTATACGTTATACGTTATACGTTATACGTTATACGTTATACGTTATACGTTATACGTTGTACGTTATACGTTGTACGTTATACGTTATACGTTATACGTTGTACGTTATACGTTATACGTTATACGTTATACGTTATACGTTATACGTTATACGTTATACGTTATACGTTATACGTTATACGTTATACGTTATACGTTATACGTTATACGTTCTACGTTCTACGTTCTACGTTATACGTTGTACGTTATACGTTGTACGTTATACGTTATACGTTATACGTTGTACGTTATACGTTATACGTTATACGTTATACGTTATACGTTATACGTTATACGTTATACGTTATACGTTATACGTTATACGTTATACGTTATACGTTATACGTTATACGTTATACGTTATACGTTATACGTTATACGTTATACGTTATTCGTTATACGTTATACGTTATACGTTATACGTTATACGTTATACGTTTTACGTTATACGTTATACGTTATACGTTATACATTATACGTTATACGTTATACGTTATACGTTATACGTTATACGTTATTCGTTGTACGTTATACGTTACTCGTTATACGTAACATGAAATACGTTTCACGTTATAAGTTATACGTTATACGTTATGCGTTATACGCTATACGTTATGCGTTATAGGTCATACCTTATACGTGATACGTCGTACGTTATACGTTATGCGTTATACGTTATACGTTATACGTTATACGTTATACGTTATACGTTATACGTTATACGTTATACGTTATACGTTATACGTTATACGTTATACGTTACTCGTTATACGTAATATGTAATACGTTTTACGTTATAAGTTATACGTTATACGTTATATAATACGTTATACGTTATACGTTATACGTTATACGTTATACGTTATACGTTATACGTTATACGTTATACGGTATACGTTATGCGTTATACGTTATACGTTATACGTTATACGTTATACGTTATACGTTATACGTTATACGTTATACGTAATACGTTATACGTTATACGTTATACGTTATACGTTATACGTTGTACGTTATACGTTATACGTTATACGTTATACGTTATACGTTATACGTTATACGTTATACGTTATACGTTATACGTTATACGTTGTACTTTATACGTTATACGTTATACGTTATACGTTATACGTTATACGTAATACGTTATACGTTATACGTTATACGTTATACGTTATACGTTGTACGTTATACGTTATACGTTATACGTTATACGTTATACGTTATACGTTATACGTTATACGTTATACGTTATACGTTATACGTTATACGTTATACGATATACGTTATACGTTATACGTTATACGTTATACGTTATACGTTATACGTTATACGTTATACGTTATACGTTATACGTTGTACGTTATACGTTATACGTTATACGTTATACGTTATACGTTATACGTTATACGTTATACGTTATACGTTTTACGTTATACGTTATACGTTATACGATATACGTTATACGTTATACGTTATGCGTTATAGGATATACGTTATACGTTATACGTTATACGTTATACGTTATACGTTATACGTAATACGTTATACGTTATACGTTATACGTTATACGTTATACGTTATACGTTATACGTTATACGGTATACGTTATGCGTTATACGTTATACGTTATACGTTATACGTTATACGTTATACGTTTTACGTTATACGTTATACGTTATACGATATACGTTATACGTTATACGTTATGCGTTATAGGATATACGTTATACGTTATACGTTATACGTTATACGTTATACGTTATACGTAATACGTTATACGTTATACGTTATACGTTATACGTTATACGTTATACGTTATACGTTATACGTTATACGTTATACGTTATACGTTATACGTTATACGTTATACGTTATACGTTATACGTTATACGTTATACGTTATACGTTATACGTTATACGTTATACGTTATACGTTATACGTTATACGTTATACGTTATACGTTATACGTTATACGTTATACGTTATACGTTATACGTTATACGTTATACGTTATACGTTATGCGTTATAGGATATACGTTATACGTTATACGTTATACGTTATACGTTATACATTATACGTTATACGTTATACGTTATACGTTATACGTTATACGTTATACGTTATACGTTATACGTTATACGTTATACGTTATACGTTATACGTTAAACGTTATACGTTATACGTTATACGTTATACGATATACGTTATACGTTATACGTTATACGTTGTACGTTATACGTTATACGTTATACGATATACGTTATACGTTATACGTTATGCGTTATAGGATATACGTTATACGTTATACGTTATACGTTATACGTTATACATTATACGTTATACGTTATACGTTATACGTTATACGTTATACGTTATGCGTTATAGGATATACGTTATACGTTATACGTTATACGTTATACGTTATACGTTATACGTTATACGTTATACGTTATACGTTATACGTTATACGTTATACGTTATACGTTATACGTTATACGTTATACGTTATACGTTATACGTTATACGTTATACGTTATACGTTATACGTTATACGCTATACGTTATACGTTATGCGTTATAGGATATACGTTATACGTTATACGTTATACGTTATACGTTATACGTTATACGTTATGCGTTATAGGATATACGTTATACGTTATACGTTATACGTTATACGTTATACATTATACGTTATACGTTATACGTTATACGTTATACGTTATACGTTATACGTTATACGTTATACGTTATACGTTATACGTTATACGTTATACGTTAAACGTTATACGTTATACGTTATACGTTATACGATATACGTTATACGTTATACGTTGTACGTTATACGTTATACGTTATACGATATACGTTATACGTTATACGT